>NW_027065503.1:0-17748 GCF_032884065.1 Artemia franciscana | reverse complement strand
CACTGAAAGTTTGATTCTAGATTCAAATAGATTTCTAAAATGACGTCTTGCATATGACTCATAGAAATAGTAGATAGACTAGCTAGAATCAAACTTTCACTGCTGAATCTATTAAAAGTTTTAATAGATTCTAAAATGACGTCTTGCATATGACTCATAGAAAACTTATTATCTCTATCTATTCTATTCTATCTATCTACTCTAAGTATTCTTAGAAACGTATCAAACTTTCACTGCTGAATCTATTAAAAGTTTGAATCTTTAAGAATTAAAAGTTTTGAATCTATTAAAACTTTTAATAGATTCAGCAGTGAAAGTTTGATTCTAGCTAGTCTATCTACTATTTCTATGAGTCATAAGCAAGACGTCATTTTACAAAAGACGCGCAGTGGCCGATATTATTGTCTATTTCTACCGATATTATATTCTTGCATATGACTCATAGAAATAGTACAACAATATTTTACTACAAAGACTCATAGAAATAGTAGATAGACTAGCTAGAATCAAACTTTCACTGTTTCTAGTGAAGGCTTGCGGCCTTGTGCAAAATATTTTCCTCTAGGCCTCTAGGTGGCCGATATTCAAATAGATTTAATAGATTCAGCAGTGAAAGTTTGATTCTAGCTAGTCTATCTACTATTTCTATGAGTCATATGCAAGTCCTTGTGCAAAATATTTTGATTCTAGCTAGTCTATCTACTATTTCTATGAGTTTTATTTGTCTATTCTAGCTAGTCTATCTACTATTTATGTTATGAATGAAATGAAAGGTCTTGCATACAAGAGTAGATAGATTTATTAAACGGAGTAGAAATAGAAATAGACAATAATATCGGCCACTGCGCGTCTTTTCTAAAATGACGTCTTGCATATGGACTCATAGAAATAGTAGATAGACTAGCTAGAATAGACAAATAAAACTCATAGAATAGTAGATAGACTAGCTAGAATCAAACTATCTACTTTTCCGATATACAAGATATTATTGTCTATTAAATAGACAATAATATCGGCCACTGCGCGTCTTTTCTAAAATGACGTCTTGCATATGACTCATAGAAATAGTAGATAGACTAGCTAGAATCAAACTTTCTTGTATTCTAATTGATTTTAAAAACTTAATATTGATTCTAGACCAGCTAGAATCAATAGTAGATAGACTAGCTAGAATCAATAAGACTTTTAATAGATTCAGCAGTGAAAGTTTGATTCTATTTCTATGAGTCATACACATATTCTCATATGCAAGTCCTTGTGCAAAATATTTTGATTCTAGCTAGTCTATCTACTATTTCTATGAGTCATATGCAAGACATCATTTTAGAAAAGACTTTTTCACTATTCAATAAATAGATTCAAATCTATTTGAATCTAGAATCAAGCTTTCTGTTTGATTCTAATAGAATCAATAGAATAGCACTAGTTCGTATGTGACGTCTTGCATATGGTTCTAGAATTCTAATCTATTGATTCTAGACCAGCTAGAATCAATAGTAGATAGACTAGCAAGAATCAATAAAACTTTTAATAGATTCAGCAGTGAAAGTTTGATTCTATTTCTATGAGTCATACGAGTATTCTCATATGCAAGTCCATAACTCTGACCTAGTAAGCAAATCCACGAACACCGCCCCGTTTAATAAAACTTCAATAAAACTTTTAATAGATTCAGCAGTGAAAGTTTGATTCTAGCTAGCCTATCTACTATTTCTATGAGTCATATGCAAGACAATAATATCGTAGAAATAGACAATAATATCGGCCACTGCGCGTCTTTTCTAAAATGACGTCTTGCATATGACTCATAGAAATAGTAGATAGACTAGATCTCATCTAGAGATCTACATGAGTAGATCTCTGACCTAGTAAGCAAATCCACGAACAGAAATAGTAGAAATTGATAAGAAATAGTAGATAGACTAGCTAGAATCAAACTTTCTTGTATTCTAATTGATTTTATTGTATAAGATATTATTGTCTATTAAATAGACAATAATATCGGCCACTGCGCGTCTTTTCTAAAATGACGTCTTGCATATGACTCTTGCTTACTAGATTCATAGCTGAAAAAATTTTATTTTTTTTTCTAATGACTTTAAAAGTCATTTATTAAACGGAGTCATATGCAAGACGTCATTTTAGAAAAGACTCGCAGTGGCCGATATTATTGTCTATTTCTACCGATATTATATTCTTGCATATGACTCATAGAAATAGTAGATAGACTAGCTAGAATCAAACTTTCACTGCTGAATCTATTAAAAGTTTTATTGATTCTAGCTAGTCTATCTACTATTGATTCTAGCTGGTCTAGAATCAATAGTAAGTTTTTAAAATCAATTAGAATACAAGAAAGTTTAATAAAACTCATAGAAATAAAATTTTATAAAACTTTGATTCTGGACATTTTCCTCTAGGCCTCTAGGTGGCCGATATTCAAATAGATTTAATAGATTCAGCAGTGAAAGTTTGATTCTAGATTCAAATAGATTTCTAAAATGACGTCTTGCATATGACTCATAGAAATAGTAGATAGACTAGCTAGAATCAAACTTTCACTGCTGAATCTATTAAAAGTTTTAATAGATTCTAAAATGACATCTTGCATATGACTCATAGAAAACTTATTATCTCTATCTATTCTATTCTATCTATCTACTCTAAGTATTCTTAGAAACTTATCAAACTTTCACTGCTGAATCTATTAAAAGTTTTGAATCTTTAAGAATTAAAAGTTTTGAATCTATTAAAACTTTTAATAGATTCAGCAGTGAAAGTTTGATTCTAGCTAGTCTATCTACTATTTCTATGAGTCATATGCAAGACGTCATTTTAGAAAAGACGCGCAGTGGCCGATATTATTGTCTATTTCTACCGATATTATATTCTTGCATATGACTCATAGAAATAGTACTACAATATTTTACTACAAAGACTCATAGAAATAGTAGATAGACTAGCTAGAATCAAACTTTCACTGTTTCTAGTGAAGGCTTGCGGCCTTGTGCAAAATATTTTCCTCTAGGCCTCTAGGTGGCCGATATTCAAATAGATTTAATAGATTCAGCAGTGAAAGTTTGATTCTAGCTAGTCTATCTACTATTTCTATGAGTCATATGCAAGTCCTTGTGCAAAATATTTTGATTCTAGCTAGTCTATCTACTATTTCTATGAGTTTTATTTGTCTATTCTAGCTAGTCTATCTACTATTTATGTTATGAATGAAATGAAAGGTCTTGCATACAAGAGTAGATAGATTTATTAAACGGAGTAGAAATAGAAATAGACAATAATATCGGCCACTGCTCGTCTTTTCTAAAATGACGTCTTGCATATGACTCATAGAAATAGTAGATAGACTAGCTAGAATAGACAAATAAAACTCATAGAAATAGTAGATAGACTAGCTAGAATCAAACTATCTACTATTCCGATATACAAGATATTATTGTCTATTAAATAGACAGTAATATCGGCCACTGCGCGTCTTTTCTAAAATGACGTCTTGCATATGACTCATAGAAATAGTAGATAGACTAGCTAGAATCAAACTTTCTTGTATTCTAATTGAATTTAAAAACTTACTATTGATTCTAGACCAGCTAGAATCAATAGTAGATAGACTAGCTAGAATCAATAAAACTTTTAATAGATTCAGCAGTGAAAGTTTGATTCTATTTCTATGGGTCATACGCATATTCTCATATGCAAGTCCTTGTGCAAAATATTTTGATTCTAGCTAGTCTATCTACTATTTCTATGAGTCATATGCAAGACGTCATTTTAGAAAAGACTTTTTCACTATTCAATAAATAGATTCAAATCTATTTGAATCTAGAATCAAACTTTCTGTTTGATTCTAATAGAATCAATAGAATAGCACTAGTTCGTATGTGACGTCTTGCATATGGTTCTAGAATTCTAATCTATTGATTCTAGACCAGCTAGAATCAATAGTAGATAGACTAGCAAGAATCAATAAAACTTTTAATAGATTCAGCAGTGAAAGTTTGATTCTATTTCTATGAGTCATACGCATATTCTCATATGCAAGTCCATAACTCTGACCTAGTAAGCAAATCCACGAACACCGCCCCGTTTAATAAAACTTCAATAAAACTTTTAATAGATTCAGCAGTGAAAGTTTGATTCTAGCTAGTCTATCTACTATTTCTATGAGTCATATGCAAGACAATAATATCGTAGAAATAGACAATAATATCAGCCACTGCGCGTCTTTTCTAAAATGACGTCTTGCATATGACTCATAGAAATAGTAGATAGACTAGATCTCATCTAGAGATCTAGATGAGTAGATCTCTGACCTAGTAAGCAAATCCACGAACAGAAATAGTAGAAATTGATAAGAAATAGTAGATAGACTAGCTAGAATCAAACTTTCTTGTATTCTAATTGATTTTATTGTATAAGATATTATTGTCTATTAAATAGACAATAATATCGGCCACTGAGCGTCTTTTCTAAAATGACGTCTTGCATATGACTCTTGCTTACTAGATTCATAGCTGAAAAAATTTTATTTTTTTTTCTAATGACTTTAAATGTCATTTATTAAACGGAGTCATATGCAAGACGTCATTTTAGAAAAGACGCGCAGTGGCCGATATTATTGTCTATTTCTACCGATATTATATTCTTGCATATGACTCATAGAAATAGTAGATAGACTAGCTAGAATCAAACTTTCACTGCTGAATCTATTAAAAGTTTTATTGATTCTAGCTAGTCTATCTACTATTGATTCTAGCTGGTCTAGAATCAATAGTAAGTTTTTAAAATCAATTAGAATACAAGAAAGTTTAATAAAACTCATAGAAATAAAATTTTATAAAACTTTGATTCTGGACATTTTCCTCTAGGCCTCTAGGTGGCCGATATTCAAATAGATTTAATAGATTCAGCAGTGAAAGTTTGATTCTAGATTCAAATAGATTTCTAAAATGACGTCTTGCATATGACTCATAGAAATAGTAGATAGACTAGCTAGAATCAAACTTTCACTGCTGAATCTATTAAAAGTTTTAATAGATTCTAAAATGACGTCTTGCATATGACTCATAGAAAACTTATTATCTCTATCTATTCTATTCTATCTATCTACTCTAAGCATTCTTAGAAACTTATCAAACTTTCACTGCTGAATCTATTAAAAGTTTTGAATCTTTAAGAATTAAAAGTTTTGAATCTATTAAAACTTTTAATAGATTCAGCAGTGAAAGTTTGATTCTAGCTAGTCTATCTACTATTTCTATGAGTCATATGCAAGACGTCATTTTAGAAAAGACGCGCAGTGGCCGATATTATTGTCTATTTCTACCGATATTATATTCTTGCATATGACTCATAGAAATAGTACTACAATATTTTACTACAAAGACTCATAGAAATAGTAGATAGACTAGCTAGAATCAAACTTTCACTGTTTCTAGTGAAGGCTTGCGGCCTTGTGTAAAATATTTTCCTCTAGGCCTCTAGGTGGCCGATATTCAAATAGATTTAATAGATTCAGCAGTGAAAGTTTGATTCTAGCTAGTCTATCTACTATTTCTATGAGTCATATGCAAGTCCTTGTGCAAAATATTTTGATTCTAGCTAGTCTATCTACTATTTCTATGAGTTTTATTTGTCTATTCTAGCTAGTCTATCTACTATTTATGTTATGAATGAAATGAAAGGTCTTGCATACAAGAGTAGATATATTTATTAAACGGAGTAGAAATAGAAATAGACAATAATATCGGCCACTGCGCGTCTTTTCTAAAATGACGTCTTGCATATGACTCATAGAAATAGTAGATAGACTAGCTAGAATAGACAAATAAAACTCATAGAAATAGTAGATAGACTAGCTAGAATCAAACTATCTACTATTCCGATATACAAGATATTATTGTCTATTAAATAGACAATAATATCGGCCACTGCGCGTCTTTTCTAAAATGACGTCTTGCATATGACTCATAGAAATAGTAGATAGACTAGCTAGAATCAAACTTTCTTGTATTCTAATTGATTTTAAAAACTAACTATTGATTCTAGACCAGCTAGAATCAATAGTAGATAGACTAGCTAGAATCAATAAAACTTTTAATAGATTCAGCAGTGAAAGTTTGATTCTATTTCTATGAGTCATACGCATATTCTCATATGCAAGTCCTTGTGCAAAATATTTTGATTCTAGCTAGTCTATCTACTATTTCTATGAGTCATATGCAAGACGTCATTTTAGAAAAGACTTTTTCACTATTCAATAAATAGATTCAAATCTATTTGAATCTAGAATCAAGCTTTCTGTTTGATTCTAATAGAATCAATAGAATAGCACTAGTTCGTATGTGACGTCTTGCATATGGTTCTAGAATTCTAATCTATTGATTCAAGACCAGCTAGAATCAATAGTAGATAGACTAGCAAGAATCAATAAAACTTTTAATAGATTCAGCAGTGAAAGTTTGATTCTATTTCTATGAGTCATACGCATATTCTCATATGCAAGTCCATAACTCTGACCTAGTAAGCAAATCCACGAACACCGCCCCGTTTAATAAAACTTCAATAAAACTTTTAATAGATTCAGCAGTGAAAGTTTGATTCTAGCTAGTCTATCTACTATTTCTATGAGTCATATGCAAGACAATAATATCGTAGAAATAGACAATAATATCGGCCACTGCGCGTCTTTTCTAAAATGACGTCTTGCATATGACTCATAGAAATAGTAGATAGACTAGATCTCATCTAGAGATCTAGATGAGTAGATCTCTGACCTAGTAAGCAAATCCACGAACAGAAATAGTAGAAATTGATAAGAAATAGTAGATAGACTAGCTAGAATCAAACTTTCTTGTATTCTAATTGATTTTATTGTATAAGATATTATTGTCTATTAAATAGACAATTATATCGGCCACTGCGCGTCTTTTCTAAAATGACGTCTTGCATATGACTCTTGCTTACTAGATTCATAGCTGAAAAAATTTTATTTTTTTTTCTAATGACTTTAAAAGTCATTTATTAAACGGAGTCATATGCAAGACGTCATTTTAGAAAAGACGCGCAGTGGCCGATATTATTGTCTATTTCTACCGATATTATATTCTTGCATGTGACTCATAGAAATAGTAGATAGACTAGCTAGAATCAAACTTTCACTGCTGAATCTATTAAAAGTTTTATTTATTCTAGCTAGTCTATCTACTATTGATTCTAGCTGGTCTAGAATCAATAGTAAGTTTTTAAAATCAATTAGAATACAAGAAAGTTTAATAAAACTCATAGAAATAAAATTTTATAAAACTTTGATTCTGGACATTTTCCTCTAGGCCTCTAGGTGGCCGATATTCAAATAGATTTAATAGATTCAGCAGTGAAAGTTTGATTCTAGATTCAAATAGATTTCTAAAATGACGTCTTGAATATGACTCATAGAAATAGTAGATAGACTAGCTAGAATCAAACTTTCACTGCTGAATCTATTAAAAGTTTTAATAGATTCTAAAATGACGTCTTGCATATGACTCATAGAAAACTTATTATCTCTATCTATTCTATTCTATCTATCTACTCTAAGTATTCTTAGAAACTTATCAAACTTTCACTGCTGAATCTATTAAAAGTTTTGAATCTTTAAGAATTAAAAGTTTTGAATCTATTAAAACTTTTAATAGATTCAGCAGTGAAAGTTTGATTCTAGCTAGTCTATCTACTATTTCTATGAGTCATATGCAAGACGTCATTTTAGAAAAGACGCGCAGTGGCCGATATTATTGTCTATTTCTCCCGATATTATATTCTTGCATATGACTCATAGAAATAGTACTACAATATTTTACTACAAAGACTCATAGAAATAGTAGATAGACTAGCTAGAATCAAACTTTCACTGTTTCTAGTGAAGGCTTGCGGCCTTGTGCAAAATATTTTCCTCTAGGCCTCTAGGTGGCCGATATTCAAATAGATTTAATAGATTCAGCAGTGAAAGTTTGATTCTAGCTAGTCTATCTACTATTTCTATGAGTCATATGCAAGTCCTTGTGCAAAATATTTTGATTCTAGCTAGTCTATCTACTAGTTCTATGAGTTTTATTTGTCTATTCTAGCTAGTCTATCTACTATTTATGTTATGAATGAAATGAAAGGTCTTGCATACAAGAGTAGATAGATTTATTAAACGGAGTAGAAATATAAATAGACAATAATATCGGCCACTGCGCGTCTTTTCTAAAATGACGTCTTGCATATGACTCATAGAAATAGTAGATAGACTAGCTAGAATAGACAAATAAAACTCATAGAAATAGTAGATAGACTAGCTAGAATCAAACTATCTACTATTCCGATATACAAGATATTATTGTCTATTAAATAGACAATAATATCGGCCACTGCGCGTCTTTTCTAAAATGACGTCTTGCATATGACTCATAGAAATAGTAGATAGACTAGCTAGAATCAAACTATATTGTATTCTAATTGATTTTAAAAACTTACTATTGATTCTAGACTAGCTAGAATCAATAAAACTTTTAATAGATTCAGCAGTGAAAGTTTGATTCTATTTCTATGAGTCATACGCATATTCTCATATGCAAGTCCTTGTGCAAAATATTTTGATTCTAGCTAGTCTATCTACTATTTCTATGAGTCATATGCAAGACGTCATTTTAGAAAAGACTTTTTCACTATTCAATAAATAGATTCAAATCTATTTGAATCTAGAATCAAACTTTCTGTTTGATTCTAATAGAATCAATAGAATAGCACTAGTTCGTATGTGACGTCTTGCATATGGTTCTAGAATTCTAATCTATTGATTCTAGACCAGCTAGAATCAATAGTAGATAGACTAGCAAGAATCAATAAAACTTTTAATAGATTCAGCAGTGAAAGTTTGATTCTATTTCTATGAGTCATACGCATATTCTCATATGCAAGTCCATAACTCTAACCTAGTAAGCAAATCCACGAACACCGCCCCGTTTAATAAAACTTCAATAAAACTTTTAATAGATTCAGCAGTGAAAGTTTGATTCTAGCTAGTCTATCTACTATTTCTATGAGTCATATGCAAGACAATAATATCGTAGAAATAGACAATAATATCGGCCACTGCGCGTCTTTTCTAAAATGACGTCTTGCATATGACTCATAGAAATAGTAGATAGACTAGATCTCATCTAGAGATCTAGATGAGTAAATCTCTGACCTAGTAAGCAAATCCACGAACAGAAATAGTAGAAATTGATAAGAAATAGTAGATAGACTAGCTAGAATCAAACTTTCTTGTATTCTAATTGATTTTATTGTATAAGATATTATTGTCTATTAAATAGACAATAATATCGGCCACTGCGCGTCTTTTCTAAAATGACGTCTTGCATATGACTCTTGCTTACTAGATTCATAGCTGAAAAATTTTTTTTTTTTCTAATGACTTTAAAAGTCATTTATTAAACGGAATCATATGCAAGACGTCATTTTAGAAAAGACGCGCAGTGGCCGAAATTATTGTCTATTTCTACCGATATTATATTCTTGCATATGACTCATAGAAATAGTAGATAGACTAGCTAGAATCAAACTTTCACTGCTGAATCTATTAAAAGTTTTATTGATTCTAGCTAGTCTATCTACTATTGATTCTAGCTGGTCTAGAATCAATAGTAAGTTTTTAAAATCAATTAGAATACAAGAAAGTTTAATAAAACTCATAGAAATAAAATTTTATAAAACTTTGATTCTGGACATTTTCCTCTAGGCCTCTAGGTGGCCGATATTCAAATAGATTTAATAGATTCAGCAGTGAAAGTTTGATTCTAGATTCAAATAGATTTCTAAAATGACGTCTTGCATATGACTCATAGAAATAGTAGATAGACTAGCTAGAATCAAACTTTCACCGCTGAATCTATTAAAAGTTTTAATATATTCTAAAATGACGTCTTGCATATGACTCATAGAAAACTTATTATCTCTATCTATTCTATTCTATCTATCTACTCTAAGTATTCTTAGAAACTTATCAAACTTTCACTGCTGAATCTATTAAAAGTTTTGAATCTTTAAGAATTAAAAGTTTTGAATCTATTAAAACTTTTAATAGATTCAGCAGTGAACGTTTGATTCTAGCTAGTCTATCTACTATTTCTATGAGTCATATGCAAGACGTCATTTTAGAAAAGACGCGCAGTGGCCGATATTATTGTCTATTTCTACCGATATTATATTCTTGCATATGACTCATAGAAATAGTACTACAATATTTTACTACAAAGACTCATAGAAATAGTAGATAGACTAGCTAGAATCAAACTTTCACTGTTTCTAGTGAAGGCTTGCGGCCTTGTGCAAAATATTCTCCTCTAGGCCTCTAGGTGGCCGATATTCAAATAGATTTAATAGATTCAGCAGTGAAAGTTTGATTCTAGCTAGTCTATCTACTATTTCTATGAGTCATATGCAAGTCCTTGTGCAAAATATTTTGATTCTAGCTAGTCTATCTACTATTTCTATGAGTTTTATTTGTCTATTCTAGCTAGTCTATCTACTATTTATGTTATGAATGAAATGAAAGGTCTTGCATACAAGAGTAGATAGATTTATTAAACGGAGTAGAAATAGAAATAGACAATAATATCGGCCACTGCGCGTCTTTTCTAAAATGACGTCTTGCATATGACTCATAGAAATAGTAGATAGACTAGCTAGAATAGACAAATAAAACTCATAGAAATAGTAGATAGACTAGCTAGAATCAAACTATCTACTATTCCGATATACAAGATATTATTGTCTATTAAATAGACAATAATATCGGCCACTGCGCGTCTTTTCTAAAATGACGTCTTGCATATGACTCATAGAAATAGTAGATAGACTAGCTAGAATCAAACTTTCTTGTATTCTAATTGATTTTAAAAACTTACTATTTATTCTAGACCAGCTAGAATCAATATTAGATAGACTAGCTAGAATCAATAAAACTTTTAATAGATTCAGCAGTGAAAGTTTGATTCTATTTCTATGAGTCATACACATATTCTCATATGCAAGTCCTTGTGCAAAATATTTTGATTCTAGCTAGTCTATCTACTATTTCTATGAGTCATATGCAAGACGTCATTTTAGAAAAGACTTTTTCACTATTCAATAAATAGATTCAAATCTATTTGAATCTAGAATCAAACTTTCTGTTTGATTCTAATAGAATCAATAGAATAGCACTAGTTCGTATGTGACGTCTTGCATATGGTTCTAGAATTCTAATCTATTGATTCTAGACCAGCTAGAATCAATAGTAGATAGACTAGCAAGAATCAATAAAACTTTTAATAGATTCAGCAGTGAAAGTTTGATTCTATTTCTATGAGTCATACGCATATTCTCATATGCAAGTCCATAACTCTGACCTAGTAAGCAAATCCACGAACACCGCCCCGTTTAATAAAACTTCAATAAAACTTTAATAGATTCAGCAGTGAAAGTTTGATTCTAGCTAGTCTATCTACTATTTCTATGAGTCATATGCAAGACAATAATATCGTAGAAATAGACAATAATATCGGCCACTGCGCGTCTTTTCTAAAATGACGTCTTGCATATGACTCATAGAAATAGTAGATAGACTAGATCTCATCTAGAGATCTAGATGAGTAGATCTCTGACCTAGTAAGCAAATCCACGAACAGAAATAGTAGAAATTGATAAGAAATAGTAGATAGACTAGCTAGAATCAAACTTTCTTGTATTCTAATTGATTTTATTGTATAAGATATTATTGTCTATTAAATAGACAATAATATCGGCCACTGCGCGTCTTTTCTAAAATGACGTCTTGCATATGACTCTTGCTTACTAGATTCATAGCTGAAAAAATTTTTTTTTTTCTAATGACTTTAAAAGTCATTTATTAAACGGAGTCATATGCAAGACGTCATTTTAGAAAAGACGCGCAGTGGCCGATATTATTGTCTATTTCTACCGATATTATATTCTTGCATATGACTCATAGAAATAGTAGATAGACTAGCTAGAATCAAACTTTCACTGCTGAATCTATTAAAAGTTTTATTGATTCTAGCTAGTCTATCTACTATTGATTCTAGCTGGTCTAGAATCAATAGTAAGTTTTTAAAATCAATTAGAATACAAGAAAGTTTAATAACACTCATAGAAATAAAATTTTATAAAACTTTGATTCTGGACATTTTCCTCTAGGCCTCTAGGTGGCCGATATTCAAATAGATTTAATAGATTCAGCAGTGAAAGTTTGATTCTAGATTCAAATAGATTTCTAAAATGACGTCTTGCATATGACTCATAGAAATAGTAGATAGACTAGCTAGAATCAAACTTTCACTGCTGAATCTATTAATAGTTTTAATAGATTCTAAAATGACGTCTTGCATATGACTCATAGAAGACTTATTATCTCTATCTATTCTATTCTATCTATCTACTCTAAGTATTCTTAGAAACTTATCAAACTTTCACTGCTGAATCTATTAAAAGTTTTGAATCTTTAAGAATGAAAAGTTTTGAATCTATTAAAACTTTTAATAGATTCAGCAGTGAAAGTTTGATTCTAGCTAGTCTATCTACTATTTGTATGAGTCATATGCAAGACGTCATTTTAGAAAAGACGCGCAGTGGCCGATATTATTGTCTATTTCTACCGATATTATATTCTTGCATATGACTTATAGAAATAGTACTACAATATTTTACTACAAAGACTCATAGAAATAGTAGATAGACTAGCTAGAATCAAACTTTCACTGTTTCTAGTGAAGGCTTGCGGCCTTGTGCAAAATATTTTCCTCTAGGCCTCTAGGTGGCCGATATTCAAATAGATTTAATAGATTCAGCAGTGAAAGTTTGATTCTAGCTAGTCTATCTACTATTTCTATGAGTCATATACAAGTCCTTGTGCAAAATATTTTGAT
Organism: Artemia franciscana; assembly: GCF_032884065.1. NCBI lineage: Eukaryota > Metazoa > Arthropoda > Branchiopoda > Anostraca > Artemiidae > Artemia > Artemia franciscana. The sequence goes on along the minus strand of NW_027065503.1, from coordinate 4,780 downwards.
TCTAGCTAGTCTATCTACTATTTCTATGAGTTTTATTTGTCTATTCTAGCTAGTCTATCTACTATTTATGTTATGAATGAAATGAAAGGTCTTGCATAGCAGAGTAGATAGATTTATTAAACGGAGTAGAAATAGAAATAGACAATAATATCGGCCACTGCGCGTCTTTTCTAAAATGACGTCTTGCATATGACTCATAGAAATAGTAGATAGACTAGCTAGAATAGACAAATAAAACTCATAGAAATAGTAGATAGACTAGCAAGAATCAATAAAACTTTTAATAGATTCAGCAGTGAAAGTTTGATTCTATTTCTATGAGTCATACGCATATTCTCATATGCAAGTCCATAACTCTGACCTAGTAAGCAAATCCACGAACACCGCCCCGTTTAATAAAACTTCAATAAAACTTTTAATAGATTCAGCAGTGAAAGTTTGATTCTAGCTAGTCTATCTACTATTTCTATGAGTCATATGCAAGACAATAATATCGTAGAAATAGACAATAATATCGGCCACTGCGCGTCTTTTCTAAAATGACGTCTTGCATATGACTCATAGAAATAGTAGATAGACTAGATCTCATCTAGAGATCTAGATGAGTAAATCTCTGACCTAGTAAGCAAATCCACGAACAGAAATAGTAGAAATTGATAAGAAATAGTATTTAGACTAGCTAGAATCAAACTTTCTTGTATTCTAATTGATTTTATGTATAAGATATTATTGTCTATTAAATAGACAATAATATCGGCCACTGCGCGTCTTTTCTAAAATGACGTCTTGCATATGACTCTTGCTTACTAGATTCATAGCTGAAAATTTTTTTTTTTTTTTCTAATGACTTTAAAAGTCATTTATTAAACGGAGTCATATGCAAGACGTCATTTTAGAAAAGACGCGCAGTGGCCGATATTATTGTCTATTTCTACCGATATTATATTCTTGCATATGACTCATAGAAATAGTAGATAGACTAGCTAGAATCAAACTTTCACTGCTGAATCTATTAAAAGTTTTATTGATTCTAGCTAGTCTATCTACTATTGATTCTAGCTGGTCTAGAATCAATAGTAATTTTTTAAAATCAATTAGAATACAAGAAAGTTTAATAAAACTCATAGAAATAAGATTTTATAAGACTTTGATTCTGGACATTTTCCTCTAGGCCTCTAGGTGGCCGATATTCAAATAGATTTAATAGATTCAGCAGTGAAAGTTTGATTCTAGATTCAAATAGATTTCTAAAATGACGTCTTGCATATGACTCATAGAAATAGTAGATAGACTAGCTAGAATCAAACTTTCACTGCTGAATCTATTAAAAGTTTTAATAGATTCTAAAATGACGTCTTGCATATGACTCATAGAAAACTTATTATCTCTATCTATTCTATTCTATCTATCTACTCTAAGTATTCTTAGAAACTTATCAAACTTTCACTGCTGAATCTATTAAAAGTTTGAATCTTTAAGAATTAAAAGTTTTGAATCTATTAAAACTTTTAATAGATTCAGCAGTGAAAGTTTGATTCTAGCTAGTCTATCTACTATTTCTATGAGTCATATGCAAGACGTCATTTTAGAAAAGACGCGCAGTGGCCGATATTATTGTCTATTTCTACCGATATTATATTCTTGCATATGACTCATAGAAATAGTACTACAATATTTTACTACAAAGACTCATAGAAATAGTAGATAGACTAGCTAGAATCAAACTTTCACTGTTTCTAGTGAAGGCTTGCGGCCTTGTGCAAAATATTTTCCTCTAGGCCTCTAGGTGGCCGATATTCAAATAGATTTAATAGATTCAGCAGTGAAAGTTTGATTCTAGCTAGTCTATCTACTATTTCTATGAGTCATATGCAAGTCCTTGTGCAAAATATTTTGATTCTAGCTAGTCTATCTACTATTTCTATGAATTTTATTTGTCTATTCTAGCTAGTCTATCTACTATTTATGTTATGAATGAAATGAAAGGTCTTGCATACAAGAGTAGATAGATTTATTAAACGGAGTAGAAATAGAAATAGACAATAATATCGGCCACTGTGCGTCTTTTCTAAAATGACGTCTTGCATATGACTCATAGAAATAGTAGATAGACTAGCTAGAATAGACAAATAAAACTCATAGAAATAGTAGATAGACTAGCTAGAATCAAACTTTCTACTATTCCGATATACAAGATATTATTGTCTATTAAATAGACAATAATATCGGCCACTGCGTGTCTTTTCTAAAATGACGTCTTGCATATGACTCATAGAAATAGTAGATAGACTAGCTAGAATCAAACTTTCTTGTATTCTAATTGATTTTAAAAACTTGCTATTGATTCTAGACCAGCTAGAATCAATAGTAGATAGACTAGCTAGAATCAATAAAACTTTTAATAGATTCAGCAGTGAAAGTTTGATTCTATTTCTATGAGTCATATACATATTCTCATATGCAAGTCCTTGTGCAAAATATTTTGATTCTAGCTAGTCTATCTACTATTTCTATGAGTCATATGCAAGACGTCATTTTAGAAAAGACTTTTTCACTATTCAACAAATAGATTCAAATCTATTTGAATCTAGAATCAAACTTTCTGTTTGATTCTAATAGAATCAATAGAATAGCACTAGTTCGTATGTGACGTCTTGCATATGGTTCTAGAATTCTAATCTATTGATTCTAGACCAGCTAGAATCAATAGTAGATAGACTAGCAAGAATCAATAAAACTTTTAATAGATTCAGCAGTGAAAGTTTGATTCTATTTCTATGAGTCATACGCATATTCTCATATGCAAGTCCATAACTCTGACCTAGTAAGCAAATCCACGAACACCGCCCCGTTTAATAAAACTTCAATAAAACTTTTAATAGATTCAGCAGTGAAAGTTTGATTCTAGCTAGTCTATCTACTATTTCTATGAGTCATATGCAAGACAATAATATCGTAGAAATAGACAATAATATCGGCCACTGCGCGTCTTTTCTAAAATGACGTCTTGCATATGACTCATAGAAATAGTAGATAGACTAGATCTCATCTAGAGATCTAGATGAGTAGATCTCTGACCTAGTAAGCAAATCCACGAACAGAAATAGTAGAAATTGATAAGAAATAGTAGATAGACTAGCTAGAATCAAACTTTCTTGTATTCTAATTGATTTTATTGTATAAGATATTATTGTCTATTAAATAGACAATAATATCGGCCACTGCGCGTCTTTTCTAAAATGACGTCTTGCATATGACTCTTGCTTACTAGATTCATAGCTGAAAAATTTTTATTTTTTTTTCTAATGACTTTAAAAGTCATTTATTAAACGGAGTCATATGCAAGACGTCATTTTAGAAAAGACGCGCAGTGGCCGATATTATTGTCTATTTCTACCGATATTATATTCTTGCATATGACTCATAGAAATAGTAGATAGACTAGCTAGAATCAAACTTTCACTGCTGAATCTATTAAAAGTTTTATTGATTCTAGCTAGTCTATCTACTATTGATTCTAGCTGGTCTAGAATCAATAGTAAGTTTTTAAAATCAATTAGAATACAAGAAAGTTTAATAAAACTCATAGAAATAAAATTTTATAAAACTTTGATTCTGGACATTTTCCTCTAGGCCTCTAGGTGGCCGATATTCAAATAGATTTAATAGATTCAGCAGTGAAAGTTTGATTCTAGATTCAAATAGATTTCTAAAATGACGTCTTGCATATGACTCATAGAAATAGTAGATAGACTAGCTAGAATCAAACTTTCACTGCTGAATCTATTAAAAGTTTTAATAGATTCTAAAATGACGTCTTGCATATGACTCATAGAAAACCTATTATCTCTATCTATTCTATTCTATCTATCTACTCTAAGTATTCTTAGAAACTTATCAAACTTTCACTGCTGAATCTATTAAAAGTTTTGAATCTTTAAGAATTAAAGTTTTGAATCTATTAAAACTTTTAATAGATTCAGCAGTGAAAGTTTGATTCTAGCTAGTCTATCTACTATTTCTATCAGTCATATGCAAGACGTCATTTTAGAAAAGACGCGCAGTGGCCGATATTATTGTCTATTTCTACCGATATTATATTCTTGCATATGACTCATAGAAATAGTACTACAATATTTTACTACAAAGAATCATAGAAATAGTAGATAGACTAGCTAGAATCGAACTTTCACTGTTTCTAGTGAAGGCTTGCGGCCTTGTGCAAAATATTTTCCTCTAGGCCTCTAGGTGGCCGATATTCAAATAGATTTAATAGATTCAGCAGTGAAAGTTTGATTCTAGCTAGTCTATCTACTATTTCTATGAGTCATATGCAAGTCCTTGTGCAAAATATTTTGATTCTAGGTAGTCTATCTACTATTTCTATGAGTTTTATTTGTCTATTCTAGCTAGTCTATCAACTATTTATGTTATGAATGAAATGAAAGGTCTTGCATACAAGAGTAGATAGATTTATTAAACGGAGTAGAAATAGAAATAGACAATAATATCGGCCACTGCGCGTCTTTTCTAAAATGACGTCTTGCATATGACTCATAGAAATAGTAGATAGACTAGCTAGAATAGACAAATAAAACTCATAGAAATAGTAGATAGACTAGCTAGAATCAAACTATCTACTATTTCGATATACAAGATATTATTGTCTATTAAATAGACAATAATATCGGCCACTGCGCGTCTTTTCTAAATTGACGTCTTGCATATGACTCATAGAAATAGTAGATAGACTAGCTAGAATCAAACTTTCTTGTATTCT
>NW_027065502.1:0-21632 GCF_032884065.1 Artemia franciscana | reverse complement strand
TCAAAAATTTTAGTTTTCGAGGGTAATAGCTACGTATGTTGAAAAAATGAAGATATTAGACTATTTTATGATTGCACATGGTAAAGAAAGTGCTTAAAGGCTCTTCTCCTATTTCAAAAGTTTTAGTTTTCAAGTGTAATAGCTACGTATGTTGAAAAAAATGAAGATATTAGACTATTTTATGATTCCAAATGGTAAAGAATGTGATAAAGACTCTTTTCCTATGTCAAAAGTTTTAGTTTTCGAGGGTAATAGCTATGTATGTTGAAAAAATGAAGATATTAGACTATTTTATAATTGCAAATGGTAACGAATGTGATTAAAGGCTCTTTTCCTATGTCAAAAGTTTTAGTTTTCGAGGGTAATAGCTACGTATGTTGAAAAAATGAAGATATTAGACTATTTTATAATTGCAAATGGTAACGAATGTGATTAAAGGCTCTTTTCCTATGTCAAAAGTTTTAGTTTTCGAGGGTAATAGCTACGTACGTTGGAAAAATGAAGATATTAGACTATTTTATTATTGCACATGGTAAAGAATGTGATTAAAGGCTCTTTTCCTATGTCAAAAGTTTTAGTTTTCGAGGGTAATAACTACGTATGTTGGAAAAATGAAGATATTAGACTATTTTATGATTGCACATGGTAAAGAAAGTGCTTAAAGGCTCATTTCCTATGTCAAAAGTTTTAGTTTTCGAGGGTAATAGCTACGTATGTTGAAAAAAATGAAGATATTAGAATATTTTATGATTGCAAATGGTAAAGAATGTGATTAAAGGCTCTTTTCCTATGTCAAAAGTTTTAGTTTTCGAGGGTAATAGCTACGTATGTTGAAAAAATGAAGATATTAGACTATTTTATAACTGCAAATGGTAACGAATGTGATTAAAGGCTCTTTTCCTATGTCAAAAGTTTTAGTTTTCGAGGGTAATAGCTACGTATGTTGGAAAAATGAAGATATTAGACTATTTTATGATTGCACATGGTGAAGAATGTGATTAAAGGCTCTTTTCCTATTTCATGGTAACAAATGTGATTAAAGGCTCTTTTCCTATGTCAAAAGTTTTAGTTTTCGAGGGTAATAGCTACGTATGTTGAAAAATGAAGATATTAGACTATTCTATGATTGCACATGGTAAAGAAAGTGCTTAAAGGCTCTTTTCCTATTTCAAAAGTTTTAGTTTTCGAGGGTAATAGCTACGTATGTTGGAAAAATGAAGATATTAGACTATTTTATGATTGCACATGGTAAAGAAAGTGCTTAAAGGCTCTTTTCCTATTTCAAAAGTTTTAGTTTTCGAGGGTAATAGCTACGTAGGTTTAAAAAATGAAGATATTAGACTATTTTATACTTGCAAATGGTAACGAATTTGATTAAAGGCTCTTTTCCTATATCAAAAGTTTTAGTTTTCGAGGGTAATAGCTACGTATGTTGAAAAAATGAAGATATTAGACTATTTTATGATTGCAAATGGTAAAGAATGTGATTAAAGGCTCTTTTCCTATTTCAAAAGTTTTCGTTTTCGAGGGTAATAGCTACGTATGTTGGAAAAATGAAGATATTAGACTATTTTATGATTGCACATGGTAAAGAATTTGATTAAAGGCTCTTTTCCTATGTGAAAGTTTTAGTTTTCGAGGGTAATAGCTACGTATGTTGGAAAAAATGAAGATATTAGACTATTTTATGATTGCACATGGTTAAGAATGTGATTAAAGGCTCTTTTCCTATGTTAAAAGTTTTAGTTTTCGAGGGTAATAGCTACGTATGTTGAAAAAATGAAGATATTAGACTATTTTATGATTGCAAATGGTAAAGAATGTGACTAAAGGCTCTTTTCCTATGTCAAAAGTTTTAGTTTTCGAGGGTAATAGCTGCTTATGTTGAAAAAATGAAGATATTAGACTATTTTATAATTGCAAATGGTAACGAATGTGATTAAAGGCTCTTTTCCTATGTCAAAAGTTTTAGTTTTCAAGGGTAATAGCTACGTATGTTGAAAAAATGAAGATATTAGACTATTTTATAATTGCAAATGGTAACAAATGTGATTAAAGGCTCTTTTCCTATGTCAAAAGTTTTAGTTTTCGAGGGTAATAGCTACGTATGTTGAAAAATGAAGATATTAGACTATTCTATGATTGCACATGGTAAAGAAAGTGCTTAATGGCTCTTTTCCTATTTCAAAAGTTTTAGTTTTCGAGGGTAATAGCTACGTATGTTGGAAAAATGAAGATATTAGACTATTTTATGATTGCACATGGTAAAGAAAGTGCTTAAAGGCTCTTTTCCTATTTCGAAAGTTTTAGTTTTCGAGGGTAATAGCTACGTAGGTTGAAAAAATGAAGATATTAGACTATTTTATACTTGCAAATGGTAACGAATTTGATTAAAGGCTCTTTTCCTATATCAAAAGTTTTAGTTTTCGAGGGTAATAGCTACGTATGTTGAAAAAATGAAGATATTAGACTATTTTATGATTGCAAATGGTAAAGAATGTGATTAAAGGCTCTTTTCCTATTTCAAAAGTTTTCGTTTTCGAGGGTAATAGCTACGTATGTTGGAAAAATGAAGATATTAGACTATTTTATGATTGCACATGGTAAAGAATGTGATTAAAGGCTCTTTTCCTATTTCAAAAGTTTTCGTTTTCGAGGGTAATAGCTACGTATGTTGGAAAAATGAAGATATTAGACTATTTTATGATTGCACATGGTAAAGAATGTGATTAAAGGCTCTTTTCCTATGTCAAAAATTTTAGTTTTCGAGGGTAATAGCTACGTATGTTGAAAAAATGAAGATATTAGACTATTTTATGATTGCACATGGTAAAGAAAGTGCTTAAAGGCTCTTCTCCTATTTCAAAAGTTTTAGTTTTCAAGTGTAATAGCTACGTATGTTGAAAAAATGAAGATATTAGACTATTTTATGATTGCAAATGGTAAAGAATGTGATTAAAGGCTCTTTTCCTATGTCAAAAGTTTTAGTTTTCGAGGGTAATAGCTACGTATGTTGAAAAAATGAAGATATTAGACTATTTTATAATTGCAAATGGTAACGAATGTGATTAAAGGCTCTTTTCCTATGTCAAAAAGTTTTAGTTTTCGAGGGTAATAGCTACGTATGTTGAAAAAATGAAGATATTAGACTATTTTATAATTGCAAATGGTAACGAATGTGATTAAAGGCTCTTTTCCTATGTCAAAAGTTTTAGTTTTCGAGGGTAATAGCTACGTACGTTGGAAAAAAATGAAGATATTAGACTATTTTATTATTGCACATGGTAAAGAATGTGATTAAAGGCTCTTTTCCTATGTCAAAAGTTTTAGTTTTCGAGGGTAATAACTACGTATGTTGGAAAAATGAAGATATTAGACTATTTTATGATTGCACATGGTAAAGAAAGGGCTTAAAGGCTCATTTCCTATTTCAAAAGTTTTAGTTTTCGAGGGTAATAGCTACGTATGTTGAAAAAATGAAGATATTAGAATATTTTATGATTGCAAATGGTAAAGAATGTGATTAAAGGCTCTTTTCCTATGTCAAAAGTTTTAGTTTTCGAGGGTAATAGCTACGTATGTTGAAAAAATGAAGATATTAGACTATTTTATAACTGCAAATGGTAACGAATGTGATTAAAGGCTCTTTTCCTATGTCAAAAGTTTTAGTTTTCGAGGGTAATAGCTACGTATGTTGGAAAATTGAAGATATTAGACTATTTTATGATTGCACATGGTGAAGAATGTGATTAAAGGCTCTTTTCCTATTTCAAAAGTTTTCGTTTTCGAGGGTAATAGCTAGGTATGTTGGAAAAATGAAGATATTAGACTATTTTATGATTGCACATGGTAAAGAATGTGATTAAAGGCTCTTTTCCTATGTCAAAAGTTTTAGTTTTCGAGGGTAATAGCTACGTATGTTGAAAAAATGAAGATATTAGACTATTTTATGATTGCACATGGTAAAGAAAGTGCTTAAAGGCTCTTCTCCTATTTCAAAAGTTTTAGTTTTTGAGGGTAATAGCTACGTATGTTGAAAAAATGAAGATATTAGACTATTTTATAATTGCAAATGGTAACGAATGTGATTAAAGGCTCTTTTCCTATGTCAAAAGTTTTAGTTTTCGAGGGTAATAGCTACGTACGATGGAAAAATGAAGATATTAGACTATTTTATTATTGCACATGGTAAAGAATGTGATTAAAGGCTCTTTTCCTATGTCAAAAGTTTTAGTTTTCGAGGGTAATAGCTACATATGTTGGAAAAATGAAGATATTAGACTATTTTATGATTGCACATGGTAAAGAAAGTGCTTAAAGGCTCATTTCCTATTTCAAAAGTTTTAGTTTTCGAGGGTAATAGCTACGTATGTTGAAAAAATGAAGATATTAGAATATTTTATGATTGCAAATGGTAAAGAATGTGATTAAAGGCTCTTTTCCTATGTCAAAAGTTTTAGTTTTCGAGGGTAATAGCTACGTATGTTGAAAAAATGAAGATATTAGACTATTTTATAATTGCAAATGGTAACGAATGTGATTAAAGGCTCTTTTCCTATGTCAAAAGTTTTAGTTTTCGAGGGTAATAGCTACGTATGTTGAAAAAATGAAGATATTAGACTATTTTATGATTGCACATGGTAAAGAATGTGATTAAAGGCTCTTTTCCTATGTCAAAAGTGTTAGTTTTCGAGGGTAATAGCTACGTATGTTGGAAAAATGAAGATATTAGACTATTTTATGATTGCACATGGTAAAGAAAGTGCTTAAAGGCTCATTTCCTATTCAAAAGTTTTAGTTTTCGAGGGTAATAGCTACGTATGTTGAAAAAATGAAGATATTAGACTATTTTATGATTGCAAATGGTAAAGAATGTGATTAAAGGCTCTTTTCCTATGTCAAAAGTTTTAGTTTTCGAGGGTAATAGCTACGTATGTTGGAAAAATGAAGATATTAGACTATTTTATGATTGCACATGGTAAAGAATGTGATTAAAGGCTCTTTTCCTATGTCAAAAGTTTTAGTTTTCGAGGGTAATAGCTACGTATGTTGGAAAAATGAAGATATTAGACTATTTTATGATTGCACATGGTAAAGAATGTGATTAAAGGCTCTTTTCCTATGTCAAAAGTTTTAGTTTTCGAGGGTAATAGCTACGTATGTTGAAAAAATGAAGATATTAGACTATTTTATGATTGCAAATGGTAAAGAATGTGATTAAAGGCTCTTTTCCTATGTCAAAAGTTTTAGTTTTCGAGGTAATAGCTACGTATGTTGAAAAAATGAAGATATTAGACTATTTTATATTGCAAATGGTAAAGAATGTGATTAAAGGCTCTTTTCCTATGTCAAAAGTTTTAGTTTTCGAGGGTAATAGCTACGTATGTTGAAAAAATGAAGATATTAGACTATTTTATGATTGCACATGGTAAAGAAATGTGATTAAAGGCTCTTTTCCTATGTCAAAAGTTTTAGTTTTCGAGGGTAATAGCTACGTATGTTGAAAAAATGAAGATATTAGACTATTTTATAATTGCAAATGGTAACGAATGTGATTAAAGGCTCTTTTCCTATGTCAAAAGTTTTAGTTTTCGAGGGTAATAGCTACGTATGTTGAAAAAATGAAGATATTAGACTATTTTATGATTGCACATGGTAAAGAATGTGATTAAAGGCTCTTTTCCTATTTCAAAAGTTTTCGTTTTCGAGGGTAATAGCTACGTATGTTGGAAAAATGAAGATATTAGACTATTTTATGATTGCACATGGTAAAGAAATGTGATTAAAGGCTCTTTTCCTATTTCAAAAGTTTTAGTTTTCGAGGGTAATAGCTACGTATGTTGGAAAAATGAAGATATTAGAATATTTTATGATTGCAAATGGTAAAGAATGTGATTAAAGGCTCTTTTCCTATGTCAAAAGTTTTAGTTTTCGAGGGTAATAGCTACGTATGTGGAAAAAATGAAGATATTAGACTATTTTATAATTGCAAATGGTAACGAATGTGATTAAAGGCTCTTTTCCTATGTCGAAAGTTTTAGTTTTCGAGGGTAATAGCTACGTATGTTGAAAAAATGAAGATATTAGACTATTTTATGATTGCACATGGTAAAGAATGTGATTAAAGGCTCTTTTCCTATGTCAAAAGTGTTAGTTTTGGAGGGTAATAGCTACGTATGTTGAAAAAATGAAGATATTAGACTATTTTATGATTGCAAATGGTAAAGAATGTGAATTGCACATGGTAAAGAATTGCACATGGTAAAGAATGTGATTAAAGGTTCTTTTCCTATATCAAAAGTGTTAGTTTTCGAGAGTAATAGCTACGTATGTTGAAAAAATGAAGATATTAGACTATTTTATGATTGCAAATGGTAAAGAATGTGATTAAAAGCTCTTTTCCCTATTTCAAAAGTTTTCGTTTTCGAGGGTAATAGCTAAGTATGTTGGAAAAATGAAGATATTAGACTATTTTATGATTGCACATGGTAAAGAATGTGATTAAAGGCTCTTTTCCTATTTCAAAAGTTTTCGTTTTCGAGGGTAATAGCTGCGTATGTTTGAAAAATGAAGATATTAGACTATTTTATGATTGCACATGGTAAAGAAAGTGCTTAAAGGCTCTTTTCCTATTTCAAAAGTTTTAGTTTTCGAGGGTAATAGCTACGTATGTTTTAAAAAATGAAGATATTAGACTATTTTATGATTGCACATGGTAAAGAAAGTGCTTAAAGGCTATTTTCCTATTTCAAAAGTTTTAGTTTTCGAGGGTAATAGCTACGTAGGTTGAAAAAATGAAGATATTAGACTATTTTATACTTGCAAATGGTAACGAATTTGACTAAAGGCTCTTTTCCTATATCAAAAGTTTTAGTTTTGAGGGTAATAGCTACGTATGTTGAAAAAATGAAGATATTAGACTATTTTATGATTGCAAATGGTAAAGAATGTGATTAAAGGCTCTTTTCCTATTTCAAAAGTTTTCGTTTTCGAGGGTAATAGCTACGTATGTTGGAAAAATGAAGATATTAGACTATTTTATGATTGCAAATGGTAAAGAATGTGATTAAAGGCTCTTTTCCTATGTCAAAAGTTTTAGTTTTCGAGGGTAATAGCTACGTATGTTGGAAAAATGAAGATATTAGACTATTTTATGATTGCACATGGTAAAGAATGTGATTAAAGGCTCTTTTACTATGTCAAAAGTTTTAGTTTTCGAGGGTAATAGCTACGTATGTTGAAAAAATGAAGATATTAGACTATTTTATGATTGCAAATGGTAAAGAATGTGATTAAAGGCTCTTTTCCTATGTCAAAAGTTTTAGTTTTCGAGGGTAATAGCTACGTATGTTGAAAAAATGAAGATATTAGACTATTTTATAATTGCAAATGGTAAGAATGTGATTAAAGGCTCTTTTCCTATGTCAAAAGTTTTAGTTTTCGAGGGTAATAGCTACGTATGTTGAAAAAATGAAGATATTAGACTATTTTATAATTGCAAATGGTAACGAATGTGATTAAAGGCTCTTTTCCTATGTCAAAAGTTTTAGTTTTCGAGGGTAATAGCTACGTATGTTGAAAAAATGAAGATATTAGACTATTTTATGATTGCACATGGTAAAGAATGTGATTAAAGGCTCTTTTCCTATGTCAAAAGTTTTAGTTTTCGAGGGTAATAGCTACGTATGTTGGAAAAATGAAGATATTAGACTATTTTATGATTGCACATGGTAAAGAAAGTGCTTAAAGGCTCTTTTCCTATTTCAAAAGTTTTAGTTTTCGAGGGTAATAGCTACGTATGTTGGAAAAATGAAGATATTAGACTATTTTATGATTGCACATGGTAAAGAAAGTGCTTAAAGGCTCTTTTCCTATTTCAAAAGTTTTAGTTTTCGAGGGTAATAGCTACGTATGTTGAAAAAATGAAGATATTAGACTATTTTATAATTGCAAATGGTAACGAATGTGATTAAAGGCTCTTTTCCTATGTCAAAAGTTTTAGTTTTCGAGGGTAATAGCTACGTATGTTGAAAAAATGAAGATATTAGACTATTTTATGATTGCAAATGGTAACGAATGTGATTAAAGGCTCTTTTCCTATGTCAAAAGTTTTAGTTTTCGAGGGTAATAGCTACGTATGTTGAAAAAATGAAGATATTAGACTATTTTATGATTGCACATGGTAAAGAATGTGATTAAAGGCTCTTTTCCTATGTCAAAAGTTTTAGTTTTCGAGGGTAATAGCTACGTATGTTGGAAAAATGAAGATATTAGACTATTTTATGATTGCACATGGTAAAGAAGTTTCGTTTTCGAGGGTAATAGCTACGTATGTTGGAAAAATGAAGATATTAGACTATTTTATGATTGCAAATGGTAAAGAATGTGATTAAAGGCTCTTTTCCTATGTCAAAAGTTTTAGTTTTCGAGGGTAATAGCTACGTATGTTGAAAAAATGAAGATATTAGACTATTTTATAATTGCAAATGGTAACGAATGTGATTAAAGGCTCTTTTCCTATGTCAAAAGTTTTAGTTTTCGAGGGTAATAGCTACGTATGTTGAAAAAATGAAGATATTAGACTATTTTATAATTGCAAATGGTAACGAATGTGATTAAAGGCTCTTTTCCTATGTCAAAAGTTTTAGTTTTCGAGGGTAATAGCTACGTATGTTGAAAAATGAAGATATTAGACTATTTTATGATTGCACATGGTAAAGAAAGTGCTTAAAGGCTCTTTTCCTATTTCAAAAGTTTTAGTTTTCGAGGGTAATAGCTACGTATGTTGGAAAAAATGAAGATATTAGACTATTTTATGATTGCAAATGGTAAAGAATGTGATTAAAGGCTCTTTTCCTATGTCAAAAGTTTTAGTTTTCGAGGGTAATAGCTACGTATGTTGGAAAAAATGAAGATATTAGACTATTTTATGATTGCACATGGTAACGAATGTGATTAAAGGCTCTTTTCCTATGTCAAAAGTTTTAGTTTTCGAGGGTAATAGCTACGTATGTTGAAAAAATGAAGATATTAGACTATTTTATGATTGCAAATGGTAAAGAATGTGATTAAAGGCTCTTTTCCTATGTCAAAAGTTTTAGTTTTCGAGGGTAATAGCTACGTATGTTGAAAAAATGAAGATATTAGACTATTTTATGATTGCAAATGGTAACGAATGTGATTAAAGGCTCTTTTCCTATGTCAAAAGTTTTAGTTTTCGAGGGTAATAGCTACGTATGTTGAAAAAATGAAGATATTAGACTATTTTATGATTGCAAATGGTAAAGAATGTGATTAAAGGCTCTTTTCCTATTTCAAAAGTTTTCGTTTTCGAGGGTAATAGCTACGTATGTTGGAAAAATGAAGATATTAGACTATTTTATGATTGCACATGGTAAAGAATGTGATTAAAGGCTCTTTTCCTATGTCAAAAGTTTTAGTTTTCGAGGGTAATAGCTACGTATGTTGGAAAAATGAAGATATTAGACTATTTTATGATTGCACATGGTAAAGAATGTGATTAAAGGCTCTTTTTCTATGACAAAAGTTTTAGTTTTCGAGGGTAATAGCTACGTATGTTGGAAAAATGAAGCTATTAGACTATTTTATGATTGCAAATGGTAAAGAATGTGATTAAAGGCTCTTTTCCTATGTCAAAATTTTAGTTTTCGAGGGTAATAGCTACGTATGTTGAAAAAATGAAGATATTAGACTATTTTATAATTGCAAATGGTAACGAATGTGATTAAAGGCTCTTTTCCTATGTCAAAAGTTTTAGTTTTCGAGGGTAATAGCTACGTATGTTGAAAAAATGAAGATATTAGACTATTTTATAATTGCAAATGGTAACGAATGTGATTAAAGGCTCTTTTCCTATGTCAAAAGTTTTAGTTTTCGAGGGTAATAGCTACGTATGTTAGAAAAATGAAGATATTAGACTATTTTATGATTGCACATGGTAAAGAATGTGATTAAAGGCTCTTTTCCTATGTCAAAAGTTTTAGTTTTCGAGGGTAATAGCTACGTATGTTGGAAAAATGAAGATATTAGACTATTTTATGATTGCACATGGTAAAGAAAGTGCTTAAAGGCTCTTTTCCTATTTCAAAAGTTTTAGTTTTCGAGGGTAATAGCTACGTATGTTAAAAAAATGAAGATATTAGACTATTTTATGATTGCAAATGGTTAAGAATGTGACTAAAGGCTCTTTTCCTATGTCAAAAGTTTTAGTTTTCGAGGGTAATAGCTACGTATGTTGAACAAATGAAGATATTAGACTATTTTATAATTGCAAATGGTAACGAATGTGATTAAAGGCTCTTTTCCTATGTCAAAAGTTTTAGTTTTCGAGGGTAATAGCTACGTATGTTGAAAAATGAAGATATTAGACTATTTTATAATTGCAAATGGTAAAGAATGTGATTAAAGGCTCTTTTCCTATGTCAAAAGTTTTAGTTTTCGAGGGTAATAGCTACGTATGTTGAAAAATGAAGATATTAGACTTATGATTATGGTAAAGAAAGTGCTTAAAGGCTCTTTTCCTATTTCAAAAGTTTTAGTTTTCGAGGGTAATAGCTACGTATGTTGAAAAAATGAAGATATTAGACTATTTTATGATTGCAAATGGTAAAGAAAGTGATTAAAGGCTCTTTTCCTATTCAAAAGTTTTAGTTTTCGAGGGTAATAGCTACGTAGGTTGGAAAAATGAAGATATTAGACTATTTTATGATTGCAACATGGTAAAGAATGTGATTAAAGGCTCTTTTCCTATATCAAAAGTTTTAGTTTTCGAGGGTAATAGCTACGTATGGTATGTTGGAAAAATGAAGATATTAGACTATTTTATGATTGCACATGGTAAAGAATGTGATTAAAGGCTCTTTTCCTATGTCAAAAGTTTTAGTTTTCGAGGGTAATAGCTACGTATGTTGAAAAAATGAAGATATTAGACTATTTTATGATTGCACATGGTAAAGAATGTGCTTAAAGGCTCTTTTCCTATGTCAAAAGTTTTAGTTTTCGAGGGTAATAGCTACGTATGTTGAAAAAATGAAGATATTAGACTATTTTATGATTGCAATGGTAAAGAATGATTAAAGGCTCTTTTCCTATGTCAAAAGTTTTAGTTTTCGAGGGTAATAGCTACGTATGTTGAAAAATGAAGATATTAGACTATTTTATGATTACACATGGTAAAGAATGTGATTAAAGGCTCTTTTCCTATGACAAAAGTTTTAGTTTTCGAGGGTAATAGCTACGTATGTTGGAAAAATGAAGATATTAGACTATTTTATGATTGCACATGGTAAAGAATGTGATTAAAGGCTCTTTTCCTATGTCAAAAGTTTTAGTTTTCGAGGGTAATAGCTACGTATGTTGGAAAAATGAAGATATTAGACTATTTTATGATTGCACATGGTAAAGAATGTGATTAAAGGCTCTTTTCCTATGTCAAAAGTTTTAGTTTTCGAGGGTAATAGCTACGTATGTTGAAAAAATGAAGATATTAGACTATTTTATAATTGCAAATGGTAAAGAATGTGACTAAAGGCTCTTTTCCTATGTCAAAAGTTTTAGTTTTCGAGGGTAATAGCTACGTATCTTGAAAAAATGAAGATATTAGACTATTTTATAATTGCAAATGGTAACGAATGTGATTAAAGGCTCTTTTCCTATGTCAAAAGTTTTAGTTTTCGAGGGTAATAGCTACGTATGTTGAAAAATGAAGATATTAGACTATTTTATGATTGCACATGGTAAAGAAAGTGCTTAAAGGCTCTTTTCCTATTTCAAAAGTTTTAGTTTTCGAGGGTAATAGCTACGTATGTTGGAAAAATGAAGATATTAGACTATTTTATGATTGCACATGGTAAAGAAAGTGCTTAAAGGCTCTTTTCCTATTTCAAAAGTTTTAGTTTTCGAGGGTAATAGCTACGTAGGTTGAAAAAATGAAGATATTAGACTATTTTATACTTGCAAATGGTAACGAATTTGATTAAAGGCTCTTTTCCTATATCAAAAGTTTTAGTTTTAGAGGGTAATAGCTACGTATGTTGAAAAAATGAAGATATTAAACTATTTTATGATTGCAAATGGTAAAGAATGTGATTAAAGGCTCTTTTCCTATTTCAAAAGTTTTCGTTTTCGAGGGTAATAGCTACGTATGTTGGAAAAATGAAGATATTAGACTATTTTATGATTGCACATGGTAAAGAATGTGATTAAAGGCTCTTTTCCTATTTCAAAAGTTTTCGTTTTCGAGGGTAATAGCTACGTATGTTGGAAAAATGAAGATATTAGACTATTTTATGATTGCACATGGTAAAGAATGTGATTAAAGGCTCTTTTCCTATGTCAAAAGTTTTAGTTTTCGAGGGTAATAGCTACGTATGTTGAAAAAATGAAGATATTAGACTATTTTATGATTGCACATGGTAAAGAAAGTGCTTAAAGGCTCTTCTCCTATTTCAAAAGTTTTAGTTTTCAAGTGTAATAGCTACGTATGTTGAAAAAATGAAGATATTAGACTATTTTATGATTGCAAATGGTAAAGAATGTGATTAAAGGCTCTTTTCCTATGTCAAAAGTTTTAGTTTTCGAGGGTAATAGCTACGTATGTTGAAAAAATGAAGATATTAGACTATTTTATAATTGCAAATGGTAACGAATGTGATTAAAGGCTCTTTTCCTATGTCAAAAGTTTTAGTTTTCGAGGGTAATAGCTACGTATGTTGAAAAAATGAAGATATTAGACTATTTTATAATTGCAAATGGTAACGAATGTGATTAAAGGCTCTTTTCCTATGTCAAAAGTTTTAGTTTTCGAGGGTAATAGCTACGTACGTTGGAAAAATGAAGATATTAGACTATTTTATTATTGCACATGGTAAAGAATGTGATTAAAGGCTCTTTTCCTATGTCAAAAGTTTTAGTTTTCGAGGGTAATAGCTACGTATGTTGGAAAAATGAAGATATTAGACTATTTTATGATTGCACATGGTAAAGAAAGTGCTTAAAGGCTCATTTCCTATTTCAAAAGTTTTAGTTTTCGAGGGTAATAGCTACGTATGTTGAAAAAATGAAGATATTAGAATATTTTATGATTGCAAATGGTAAAGAATGTGATTAAAGGCTCTTTTCCTATGTCAAAAGTTTTAGTTTTCGAGGGTAATAGCTACGTATGTTGAAAAAATGAAGATATTAGACTATTTTATAATTGCAAATGGTAACGAATGTGATTAAAGGCTCTTTTCCTATGTCAAAAGTTTTAGTTTTCGAGGGTAATAGCTACGTATGTTGAAAAAATGAAGATATTAGACTATTTTATAATTGCAAATGGTAACGAATGTGATTAAAGGCTCTTTTCCTATGTCAAAAGTTTTAGTTTTCGAGGGTAATAGCTACGTATGTTGAAAAAATGAAGATATTAGACTATTTTATGATTGCTATGTGAATTGCACATGGTAAAGAATTGCATGGTAAACATGTGATTAAAGGCTCTTTTCCTATATCAAAAGTGTTAGTTTTCGAGGGTAATAGCTACGTATGTTGAAAAAATGAAGATATTAGACTATTTTATGATTGCAACATGGTAAAGAATGTGATTAAAAGGCTCTTTTCCTATTTCAAAAGTTTTCGTTTTCGAGGGTAATAGCTAGTATGTTGGAAAAATGAAGATATTAGACTATTTTATGATTGCACATGGTAAAGAATGTGATTAAAGGCTCTTTTCCTATTTCAAAAGTTTTCGTTTTCGAGGGTAATAGCTGCGTATGTTGGAAAAATGAAGATATTAGACTATTTTATGATTGCACATGGTAAAGAATGTGATTAAAGGCTCTTTTCCTATGTCAAAAGTTTTAGTTTTCGAGGGTAATAGCTACGTATGTTGAAAAAATGAAGATATTAGACTATTTTATGATTGCACATGGTAAAGAATGTGCTTAAAGGCTCTTTTCCTATGTCAAAAGTTTTAGTTTTCGAGGGTAATAGCTACGTATGTTGAAAAAATGAAGATATTAGACTATTTTATGATTGCAAATGGTAAAGAATGTGATTAAAGGCTCTTTTCCTATTTCAAAAGTTTTAGTTTTCGAGGGTAATAGCTACGTATGTTGGAAAAATGAAGATATTAGACTATTTTATGATTGCACATGGTAACGAATGTGATTAAAGGCTCTTTTCCTATGTCAAAAGTTTTAGTTTTCGAGGGTAATAGCTACGTATGTTGAAAAAATGAAGATATTAGACTATTTTATGATTGCAAATGGTAAAGAATGTGATTAAAGGCTCTTTTCCTATGTCAAAAGTTTTAGTTTTCGAGGGTAATAGCTACGTATGTTGAAAAAATGAAGATATTAGACTATTTTATGATTGCAAATGGTAAAGAATGTGATTAAAGGCTCTTTTCCTATGTCAAAAGTTTTAGTTTTCGAGGGTAATAGCTACGTATGTTGAAAAATGAAGATATTAGACTATTTTATGATTGCACATGGTAAAGAATGTGATTAAAGGCTCTTTTCCTATGTCAAAAGTTTTAGTTTTCGAGGGTAATAGCTACGTATGTTGGAAAAATGAAGATATTAGACTATTTTATGATTGCACATGGTAAAGAAAGTGATTAAACGCTCTTTTCCTATTCAAAAGTTTTAGTTTTCGAGGGTAATAGCTACGTATGTTGGAAAAATGAAGATATTAGACTATTTTATGATTGCACATGGTAAAGAATGTGATTAAAGGCTCTTTTCCTATGTCAAAAGTATTAGTTTTCGAGGGTAATAGCTACATATGTTGAAAAAATGAAGATATTAGACTGTTTTATGATTGCAAATGGTAAAGAATGTGATTAAAGGCTCTTTTCCTATTTCAAAAGTTTTAGTTTTCGAGGGTAATAGCTACGTATGTTGAAAAAATGAAGATATTAGACTATTTTATGATTGCAAATGGTAAAAATGTGATTAAAGGCTCTTTTCCTATGTCAAAAGTTTTAGTTTTCGAGGGTAATAGCTACGTATGTTGAAAAATGAAGATATTAGACTATTTTATAATTGCATATGGTAACGAATGGGATTAAAGGCTCTTTTCCTATGTCAAAAGTTTTAGTTTTCGAGGGTAATAGCTACGTATGTTGAAAAAATGAGGATATTAGACTATTTTATGATTGCAAATGGTAAAGAATGTGATTAAAGGCTCGTTTCCTATGTCAAAAGTTTTAGTTTTCGAGGGTAATAGCTACGTATGTTGAAAAAATGAAGATATTAGACTATTTTATAATTGCAAATGGTAACGAATGTGATTAAAGGCTCTTTTCCTGTGTCAAAAGTTTTAGTTTTCGAGGGTAATAGCTACGTATGTTGGAAAAATGAAGATATTAGACTATTTTATGATTGCACATGGTAAAGAAAGTGCTTAAAGGCTCTTTTCCTATTTCAAAAGTTTTAGTTTTCGAGGGTAATAGCTACGTATGTTGAAAAAATGAAGATATAAGACTATTTTATGATTGCAAATGGTAAAGAATGTGATTAAAGGCTCTTTTCCTATGTCAAAAGTTGTAGTTTTCGAGGGTAATAGCTACGTATGTTGGAAAAATGAAGATATTAGACTATTTTATGATTGCACATGGTAAAGAAAGTGCTTAAAGGCTCTTTTTCTATTTCAAAAGTTTTCGTTTTCGATTGTAATAGCTACGTATGTTGGAAAAATGAAGATATTAGACTATTTTATGATTGCACATGGTAAAGGATGTGATTAAAGGCTCTTTTCCTATGTCAAAAGTTTTAGTTTTCGAGGGTAATAGCTACGTATGTTGAAAAAATGAAGATATTAGACTATTTTATGATTGCAAATGGTAAAGAATGTGATTAAAGGCTATTTTCCTATGTCAAAAGTTTTAGTTTTCGAGGGTAATAGCTACGTATGTTGAAAAAATGAAGATATTAGACTATTTTATAATTGCAAATGGTAACGAATGTGATTAAAGGCTCTTTTCCTATGTCAAAAGTTTTAGTTTTCGAGGGTAATAGCTACGTATGTTGAAAAAATGAAGATATTAGACTATTTTATAATTGCAAATGGTAACGAATGTGATTAAAGGCTCTTTTCCTATGTCAAAAGTTTCAGTTTTCGAGGGTAATAGCTACGTATGTTGAAAAATGAAGATATTAGACTATTTTATGATTGCACATGGTAAAGAATGTGATTAAAGGCTCTTTTCCTATGTCAAAAGTTTTAGTTTTCGAGGGTAATAGCTACGTATGTTGAAAAAATGAAGATATTAGACTATTTTATGATTGCACATGGTAAAGAATGTGATTAAAGGCTCTTTTCCTATTTCAAAAGTTTTAGTTTTCGAGGGTAATAGCTACGTATGTTGAAAAAATGAAGATATTAGACTATTTTATGATTGCAAATGGTAAAGAATGTGATTAAAGGCTCTTTTCCTATGTCAAAAGTTTTAGTTTTCGAGGGTAATAGCTACGTATGTTGAAAAAATGAAGATATTAGACTATTTTATAATTGCAAATGGTAACGAATGTGATTAAAGGCTCTTTTCCTATGTCAAAAGTTTTAGTTTTCGAGGGTAATAGCTACGTATGTTGAAAAAATGAAGATATTAGACTATTTTATAATTGCAAATGGTAACGAATGTGATTAAAGGCTCTTTTCCTATGTCAAAAGTTTTAGTTTTCGAGGGTAATAGCTACGTATGTTGAAAAAATGAAGATATTAGACTATTTTATAATTGCAAATGGTAACGAATGTGATTAAAGGCTCTTTTCCTATGTCAAAAGTTTTAGTTTTCGAGGGTAATAGCTACGTATGTTGGAAAAATGAAGATATTAGACTATTTTATGATTGCACATGGTAAAGAAAGTGCTTAAAGGCTCTTTTCCTATTTCAAAAGTTTAGACTATTTTATGATTGCACATGGTAAAGAATGTGATTAAAGGCTCTTTTCCTATGTCAAAAGTTTTAGTTTTCGAGGGTAATAGCTACGTATGTTGGAAAAATGAAGATATTAGACTATTTTATAATTGCAAATGGTAACGAATGTGATTAAAGGCTCTTTTCCTATGTCAAAAGTTTTAGTTTTCGAGGGTAATAGCTACGTATGTTGGAAAAATGAAGATATTAGACTATTTTATGATTGCACATGGTAAAGAATGTGATTAAAGGCTCTTTTCCTATTTCAAAAGTTTTAGTTTTCGAGGGTAATAGCTACGTATGTTGAAAAAATGAAGATATTAGACTATTTTATGATTGCAAATGGTAAAGAATGTGATTAAAGGCTCTTTTCCTATGTCAAAAGTTTTAGTTTTCGAGGGTAATAGCTACGTATGTTGAAAAAATGAAGATATTAGACTATTTTATGATTGCACATGGTAAAGAATGTGATTAAAGGCTCTTTTCCTATTTCAAAAGTTTTAGTTTTCGAGGGTAATAGCTACGTATGTTGAAAAAATGAAGATATTAGACTATTTTATAATTGCAAATGGTAACGAATGTGATTAAAGGCTCTTTTCCTATGTCAAAAGTTTTAGTTTTCGAGGGTAATAGCTACGTATGTTGAAAAAATGAAGATATTAGACTATTTTATGATTGCACATGGTAAAGAATGTGATTAAAGGCTCTTTTCCTATTTCAAAAGTTTTCGTTTTCGAGGGTAATAGCTACGTATGTTGGAAAAATGAAGATATTAGACTATTTTATGATTGCACATGGTAAAGAATGTGATTAAAGGCTCTTTTCCTATGTCAAAAGTTTTAGTTTTCGAGGGTAATAGCTACGTATGTTGGAAAAATGAAGATATTAGACTATTTTATGATTGCACATGGTAAAGAATGTGCTTAAAGGCTCTTTTCCTATGTCAAAAGTTTAGTTTTCGAGGGTAATAGCTACGTATGTTGAAAAAATGAAGATATTAGACTATTTTATGATTGCAAATGGTAAAGAATGTGATTAAAGGCTCTTTTCCTATGTCAAAAGTTTTAGTTTTCGAGGGTAATAGCTACGTATGTTGGAAAAATGAAGATATTAGACTATTTTATGATTGCAACATGGTAAAGAATGTGATTAAAGGCTCTTTTCCTATGTCAAAAGTTTTAGTTTTCGAGGGTAATAGCTACGTATGTTGAAAAAATGAAGATATTAGACTATTTTATGATTGCAAATGGTAAAGAATGTGATTAAAGGCTCTTTTCCTATGTCAAAAGTTTTAGTTTTCGAGGGTAATAGCTACGTATGTTGAAAAATGAAGATATTAGACTATTTTATGATTGCAAATGGTAAAGAATGTGATTAAAGGCTCTTTTCCTATGTCAAAAGTTTTAGTTTTCGAGGGTAATAGCTACGTATGTTGAAAAAATGAAGATATTAGACTATTTTATAATTGCAAATGGTAACGAATGTGATTAAAGGCTCTTTTCCTATGTCAAAAGTTTTAGTTTTCGAGGGTAATAGCTACGTATGTTGGAAAAATGAAGATATTAGACTATTTTATGATTGCACATGGTAAAGAATGTGATTAAAGGCTCTTTTCCTATTTCAAAAGTTTTAGTTTTCGAGGGTAATAGCTACGTATGTTGGAAAAATGAAGATATTAGACTATTTTATGATTGCACATGGTAAAGAATGTGATTAAAGGCTCTTTTCCTATGTCAAAAGTTTTAGTTTTCGAGGGTAATAGCTACGTATGTTGGAAAAATGAAGATATTAGACTATTTTATGATTGCACATGGTAAAGAATGTGATTAAAGGCTCTTTTCCTATGTCAAAAGTTTTAGTTTTCGAGGGTAATAGCTACGTATGTTGAAAAAATGAAGATATTAGACTATTTTATGATTGCACATGGTAAAGAATGTGATTAAAGGCTCTTTTCCTATTTCAAAAGTTTTAGTTTTCGAGGGTAATAGCTACGTATGTTGAAAAAATGAAGATATTAGACTATTTTATGATTGCAAATGGTAAAGAATGTGATTAAAGGCTCTTTTCCTATGTCAAAAGTTTTAGTTTTCGAGGGTAATAGCTACGTATGTTGAAAAAATGAAGATATTAGACTATTTTATAATTGCAAATGGTAACGAATGTGATTAAAGGCTCTTTTCCTATGTCAAAAGTTTTAGTTTTCGAGGGTAATAGCTACGTATGTTGAAAAAATGAAGATATTAGACTATTTTATGATTGCAAATGGTAAAGAATGTGATTAAAGGCTCTTTTCCTATGTCAAAAGTTTTAGTTTTCGAGGGTAATAGCTACGTATGTTGAAAAAATGAAGATATTAGACTATTTTATAATTGCAAATGGTAACGAATGTGATTAAAGGCTCTTTTCCTATGTCAAAAGTTTTAGTTTTCGAGGGTAATAGCTACGTATGTTGAAAAAATGAAGATATTAGACTATTTTATGATTGCACATGGTAAAGAATGTGATTAAAGGCTCTTTTCCTATGTCAAAAGTTTTAGTTTTCGAGGGTAATAGCTACGTATGTTGAAAAAATGAAGATATTAGACTATTTTATAATTGCAAATGGTAACGAATGTGATTAAAGGCTCTTTTCCTATGTCAAAAGTTTTAGTTTTCGAGGGTAATAGCTACGTATGTTGAAAAAATGAAGATATTAGACTATTTTATGATTGCAAATGGTAAAGAATGTGATTAAAGGCTCTTTTCCTATGTCAAAAGTTTTAGTTTTCGAGGGTAATAGCTACGTATGTTGGAAAAATGAAGATATTAGACTATTTTATGATTGCACATGGTAAAGAATGTGATTAAAGGCTCTTTTCCTATTTCAAAAGTTTAAGTTTTCGAGGGTAATAGCTACGTATGTTGAAAAAATGAAGATATTAGACTATTTTATGATTGCACATGGTAAAGAATGTGATTAAAGGCTCTTTTCCTATGTCAAAAGTTTTAGTTTTCGAGGGTAATAGCTACGTATGTTGAAAAAATGAAGATATTAGACTATTTTATGATTGCACATGGTAAAGAATGTGATTAAAGGCTCTTTTCCTATGTCAAAAGTTTTAGTTTTCGAGGGTAATAGCTACGTATGTTGAAAAAATGAAGATATTAGACTATTTTATGATTGCAAATGGTAAAGAATGTGATTAAAGGCTCTTTTCCTATTTCAAAAGTTTTCGTTTTCGAGGGTAATAGCTACGTATGTTGGAAAAATGAAGATATTAGACTATTTTATGATTGCACATGGTAAAGAATGTGATTAAAGGCTCTTTTCCTATGTCAAAAGTTTTAGTTTTCGAGGGTAATAGCTACGTATGTTGAAAAAATGAAGATATTAGACTATTTTATGATTGCAAATGGTAAGAATGTGATTAAAGGCTCTTTTCCTATGTCAAAAGTTTTAGTTTTCGAGGGTAATAGCTACGTATGTTGAAAAAATGAAGATATTAGACTATTTTATGATTGCAAATGGTAAAGAATGTGATTAAAGGCTCTTTTCCTATGTCAAAAGTTTTATTTTCGAGGGTAATAGCTACGTATGTTGAAAAAATGAAGATATTAGACTATTTTATAATTGCAAATGGTAACGAATGTGATTAAAGGCTCTTTTCCTATGTCAAAAGTTTTAGTTTTCGAGGGTAATAGCTACGTATGTTGAAAAAATGAAGATATTAGACTATTTTATGATTGCACATGGTAAAGAATGTGATTAAAGGCTCTTTTCCTATTTCAAAAGTTTTAGTTTTCGAGGGTAATAGCTACGTATGTTGAAAAAATGAAGATATTAGACTATTTTATGATTGCACATGGTAAAGAATGTGATTAAAGGCTCTTTTCCTATGTCAAAAGTTTTAGTTTTCGAGGGTAATAGCTACGTATGTTGGAAAAATGAAGATATTAGACTATTTTATGATTGCACATGGTAAAGAATGTGATTAAAGGCTCTTTTCCTATTTCAAAAGTTTTAGTTTTCGAGGGTAATAGCTACGTATGTTGAAAAAATGAAGATATTAGACTATTTTATGATTGCAAATGGTAAAGAATGTGATTAAAGGCTCTTTTCCTATGTCAAAAGTTTTAGTTTTCGAGGGTAATAGCTACGTATGTTGAAAAAATGAAGATATTAGACTATTTTATAATTGCAAATGGTAACGAATGTGATTAAAGGCTCTTTTCCTATGTCAAAAGTTTTAGTTTTCGAGGGTAATAGCTACGTATGTTGAAAAAATGAAGATATTAGACTATTTTATAATTGCAAATGGTAACGAATGTGATTAAAGGCTCTTTTCCTATGTCAAAAGTTTTAGTTTTCGAGGGTAATAGCTACGTATGTTGAAAAAATGAAGATATTAGACTATTTTATGATTGCACATGGTAAAGAATGTGATTAAAGGCTCTTTTCCTATTTCAAAAGTTTTAGTTTTCGAGGGTAATAGCTACGTATGTTGAAAAAATGAAGATATTAGACTATTTTATGATTGCAAATGGTAAAGAATGTGATTAAAGGCTCTTTTCCTATGTCAAAAGTTTTAGTTTTCGAGGGTAATAGCTACGTATGTTGAAAAAATGAAGATATTAGACTATTTTATGATTGCACATGGTAAAGAATGTGATTAAAGGCTCTTTTCCTATGTCAAAAGTTTTAGTTTTCGAGGGTAATAGCTACGTATGTT
>NW_027065501.1:0-21709 GCF_032884065.1 Artemia franciscana | reverse complement strand
CACATTCTTTACCATGTGCAATCATAAAATAGTCTAATATCTTCATTTTTTCAACATACGTAGCTATTACCCTCGAAAACTAAAACTTTGACATAGGAAAAGAGCCTTTAATCAAATTCTTTACCATTTGCAATCATAAAATAGTCTAATATCTTCATTATTTCAACATATGTAGCTATTACCCTCGAAAACTAAAACTTTTGAAATAGGAAAAGAACCTTTAATCACATTGTTTACCATGTGCAATCATAAAATAGTCTAATATCTACATTTTTTCAACATACGTAGCTATTACCCTCGAAAACTAAAATTTTGACATAGGAAAAGATCCTTTAATCACATTCTTTACCATGTGCAATCATAAAATTGTCTAATATCTTCATTTTTTCAACATACGTAGCTATTACCCACGAAAACTAAAACTTTTGAAATAGGAAAAGAGCCTTTAATCACATTCTTTACATGTGCAATCATAAAATTGTCTAATATCTTCATGTTTTCAACATACGTAGCTATTACCCTCGAAAACTGAAACTTTTGAAATAGGAAAAGAGCCTTTAATCACATTCTTTACCATGTGCAATCATAAAATAGTCTAATATCTTCATTTTTTCAACAAACGTAGCTATTACCCTCGAAAACTAAAACTTTTGAAATATGAAAAGAGCCTTTAATCACATTTTTAATATGTGCAATCATAAATAGTCTAATATCTTCATTTTTTCAACAGACGTAGCTATTACCCTCAAAAACTAAAACTTTTGAAATAGGAAAAGAGCCTTTAATCACATTCTTTACCATTTGCAATCATAAAATAGTCTAATATCTTCATTTTTTCCATAGACATAGCTATTACCCTCGAAAACTAAAACTTTTGACATAGGAAAAGAGCCTTTAAGCACATTCTTTACCATGTGCAATCATAAAATAGTCTAATATCTTCATTTTTTCCACAGACTTAGCTATTACCCTCGAAAACTAAAACTTTTGACATAGGAAAAGAGCCTTTAAGCACATTCTTTAATCATAAAATAGTCTAATATATTCATGTTTTCAACATACGTAGCTATTACCCTCGAAAACTAAAACTTTTGAAATAGGAAAAGAGCCTTTAATCACATTCTTTACCATGTGCAATCATAAAATTGTCTAATATCTTCATGTTTTAAACATACGTAGCTATTACCCTCGAAAACTAAAACTTTTGAAATAGGGAAAAGAGCCTTTAATCACATTCTTTACCATGTGCAATCATAAAATAGTCTAATATCTTCATTTTTTCAACATACGTAGCTATTACCCTCGAAAACTAAAACTTTTGAAATAGGAAAAGAGCCTTTAATCACATTCTTTACCATGTGCAAACATAAAATAGTCTAATATCTTCATTTTTTCAACATACGTAGCTATTACCCTTGAAAACTAAAACTTTTGACATAGGAAAAGAGCCTTTAATCAAATTCTTTACCACTTGCAATCATAAAATAGTCTAATATCTTTATTTTTTTCAACATACGTAGCTATTACCCTCGAAAACTTAAAACTTTTGAAATAGGAAAAGAGCCTTTAATCACATTCTTTACCATGTGCAATCATAAAATTGTCTAATATCTTCATTTTTTCAACATACGTAGCTATTACCCACGAAAACTAAAACTTTTGAAATAGGAAAAGAGCCTTTAATCACATTCTTTACCATGTGCAATCATAAAATTGTCTAATATCTTCATGTTTTCAACATACGTAGCTATTACCCTCGAAAACTGAAACTTTTGAAATAGGAAAAGAGCCTTTAATCACATTCTTTACCATGTGCAATCATAAAATAGTCTAATATCTTCATTTTTTCAACAAACGTAGCTATTACCCTCGAAAACTAAAACTTTTGAAATATGAAAAGAGCCTTTAATCACATTTTTACTATGTGCAATCATAAAATAGTCTAATATCTTCATTTTTTCAACAGACGTAGCTATTACCCTCAAAAACTAAAACTTTTGAAATAGGAAAAGAGCCTTTAATCACATTCTTTACCATTTGCAATCATAAAATAGTCTAATATCTTCATTTTTTCCATAGACATAGCTATTACCCTCGAAAACTAAAACTTTTGACATAGGAAAAGAGCCTTTAAGCACATTCTTTACCATGTGCAATCATAAAATAGTCTAATATCTCATTTTTTCCACAGACTTAGCTATACCCTCGAAAACTAAAACTTTTGACATAGGAAAAGAGCCTTTAAGCACATTCTTTAATCATAAAATAGTCTAATATATTCATTTTTTCAACATACGTAGCTATTACCCTCGAAAACTAAAACTTTTGAAATAGGAAAAGAGCCTTTAATCACATTCTTTACCATGTGCAATCATAAAATTGTCTAATATCTTCATGTTTTCAACATACGTAGCTATTACCCTCGAAAACTAAAACTTTTGAAATAGGAAAAGAGCCTTTAATCACATTCTTTACCATGTGCAATCATAAAATAGTCTAATATCTTCATTTTTTCAACATACGTAGCTATTACCCCTCGAAAACTAAAACTTTTGAAATAGGAAAAGAGCCTTTAATCACATTCTTTACCATGTGCAAACATAAAATAGTCTAATATCTTCATTTTTTTCAACATACGTAGCTATTACCCTTGAAAACTAAAACTTTTGACATAGGAAAAGAGCCTTTAATCAAATTCTTTACCACTTGCAATCATAAAATAGTCTAATATCTTTATTTTTTCAACATACGTAGCTATTACCCTCGAAAACTTAAAACTTTTGAAATAGGAAAAGAGCCTTTAATCACATTCTTTACCATGTGCAATCATAAAATAGTCTAATATCTTCATTTTTTCAACATACGTAGCTATTACCCTCGAAAACTAAAACTTTTGAGATAGGAAAAGAGCCTTTAATCACATTCTTTACCATGTTCAATCATAAAATTGTCTAATATCTTCATTTTTTCAACATACGTAGCTATTACCCTCGAAAACTAAAACTTTTGAAATAGGAAAAGAGCCGTTAATCACATTCTCTACCATGTGCAATCATAAAATAGTCTAATATCTTCATTTTTTCAACATATGTATTTATTACCCTCGAAAACTAAAACTTTTGAAATAGGAAAACAGCCTTTAATCACATTCTTTACCATGTGCAATTATAAAATAGTCTTATATCTTCATTTTTTCCACAGACATAGCTATTACCCTCGAAAACTAAAACTTTTGAAAAAGGGAAAAGAGCCTTTAATCACATTCTTTACCATGTGCAATCATAAAATAGTCTAATGTGCAAACTAAAACTTTTGAAATAGCAAAATAGCAATCATAAAATAGTCTAATGTCTTCATTTTTTCAACATACGTAGCTATTACCCTCGAAAACTAAACTTTTGAAATAGGAAAAGAGCCTTTAATCACATTCTTTACCATGTGCAATCATAAAATAGTCTAATATCTTCATTTTTTCAACATACGTAGCTATTACACTCGAAAACTAAAACTTTGACATAGGAAAAGAGCCTTTAATCAAATTCTTTACCATTTGCAATCATAAAATAGTCTAATATCTTCATTATTTCAACATATGTAGCTATTACCCTCGAAAACTAAAACTTTTGAAATAGGAAAAGAACCTTTAATCACATTGTTTACCATGTGCAATCATAAAATAGTCTAATATCTACATTTTTTCAACATACGTAGCTATTACCCTCGAAAACTAAAAATTTTGACATAGGAAAAGATCCTTTAATCACATTCTTTACCATGTGCAATCATAAAATTGTCTAATATCTTCATTTTTTCAACATACGTAGCTATTACCCACGAAAACTAAAACTTTTGAAATAGGAAAAGAGCCTTTAATCACATTCTTTACCATGTGCAATCATAAAATTGTCTAATATCTTCATGTTTCAACATACGTAGCTATTACCCTCGAAAACTGAAACTTTTGAAATAGGAAAAGAGCCTTTAATCACATTCTTTACCATGTGCAATCATAAAATAGTCTAATATCTTCATTTTTTCAACAAACGTAGCTATTACCCTCGAAAACTAAAACTTTTGAAATATGAAAAAGAGCCTTTAATCACATTTTTACTATGTGCAATCATAAAATAGTCTAATATCTTCATTTTTTCAACAGACGTAGCTATTACCCTCAAAAACTAAACTTTTGAAATAGGAAAAGAGCCTTTAATCACATTCTTTACCATTTGCAATCATAAAATAGTCTAATATCTTCATTTTTTTTCAACATACGTAGCTATTACCCTCGAAAACTAAAACTTTTGAATAGGAAAAGAGCCTTTAATCACATTCTTTACCATGTGCAATCATAAAATAGTCTAATATCTTCATTTTTTCAACATACGTAGCTATTACCCTCGAAAACTAAAACTTTTGACATAGGAAAAGAGCCTTAAATCACATTCTTTACCATGTGCATTCATAAAAGTGTCTAATATCTTTATTTTTTCAACATACGTAGCTATTACCCTCGAAAACTAAAACTTTTGAAATAGGGAAAAGAGCCTTTAATAACATTCTTTACCATGTGCAATCATAAAATTGTCTAATATCTTCATTTTTTTCAACATACGTAGCTATTACCCTCGAAAACTAAAACTTTTGAAATAGGGAAAACAGCCTTTAATCACATTCTTTACCATGTGCAATCATAAAATAGTCTAATGTCTTCATTTTTTCAACATACGTAGCTATTACCCTCGAAAACTAAAACTTTTGAAATAGGGAAAAGAGCCTTTAATCACATTCTTTACCATGTGCAATCATAAAATAGTCTAATATCTTCATTTTTTCAACATACGTAGCTATTACCCTCGAAAACTAAAACTTTTGACACAGGGAAAAGAGCCTTTAATCAAAATTCTTTACCATTTGCAATCATAAAATAGTCTAATATCTTCATTTTTTCAACATAAGTAGCTATTACCCTCGAAAACTAAAACTTTTGAAATAGGAAAAGAACCTTTAATCACATTCTTTACCATGTGCAACCATAAAATAGTCTAATATCTTCATTTTTTCAACATACGTGGCTATTACCCTCGAAAATTAAAACTTTTGACATAGGAAAAGAGCCTTAAATCACATCTTTACCATTTGCAATCATAAAATAGTCTAATTTCTTCATTTTTTCAACATACGTAGCTATTACCCTCGAAAACTAAAACTTTTGAAATAGAAAAAGAGCCTTTAATCACATTCTTTGCCATGTGCAATCATAAAATAGTCTAATATCTTCAATTTTTCAACATACGTGGCTATTACCCTCGAAAACTAAAACTTTTGACATAGGAAAAGAGCCTTTAATCACATTCTTTACCATTTGCAATCATAAATAGTCTAATATCTTCATTTTTTCAACATACGTAGCTATTACCCTCGAAACTAAAACTTTTGAAATAGGAAAAGAGCCTTTAATCACATTCTTTGCCATTTGCAATCATAAAATAGTCCAATATCTTCATTTTTCATCATACGTAGCTATTACCTTCAAAAACTAAAACTTTTGAAATAGGAATACGTAGCTATTACCTTCAAAAACTAAAACTTTTGAAATAGGAAAAGAGCCTTTGATCACATTCTTTACCATGTGCAATCATAAAATTGTCTAATATCTTCATTTTTTCCATAGACAAAGCTCTTACCCTCGAAAACTAAAACTTTTGAAATAGGAAAAGAGCCTTTAATCACATTCTTTACCATGTGCAATCATAAAATAGTCTAATATCTTCATTTTTTAAAACTAAAACTTTTGACATAGGAAAAGAGCCTTTAATCACATTCTTTACCATGTGCAATCATAAAATTGTCTAATATCTTCATTTTTACCTTCAAACTTCACTTTTGACATAGGAAAAGAGCCTTTAATCACATTCTTTACCATTTGCAATCATAAAATTGTCTAATATCTTCATTTTTTCAACATACGTAGCTATTACCCTCGAAAACTAAAACTTTTGACATAGGAAAAGAGCCTTTAATCACATTCTTTACCATGCGCAATCATAAAATAGTCTAATATCTTCATTTTTTCCACAGACAAATCTCTTACCCTGGAAAACAAAAACTTTTGAAATGGGAAAAGAGCCTTTAATCACATTCTTTACCATGTGAAATCATAAAATAGTCTAATATCTTCATTTTTTCAACATACGTAGCTATTACCCTCGAAACTAAAACTTTTGACATCAAGGAGGCACACTCGTGCCTCTATAAAGAGGCGACACACGACAATGTTAAGCGATCTTCGGTTCCAGTGGTCGCAGAGGGATGGGCAGGGATGCATTTCGTAGCCCGAGCTCCAACTAAGAAACCTGTAAAATTTCATCCCCCTCCAACTTTTCCTTCATGGGGAAAATCTGGCCGAAAGTTTCGACTCGTCAACCCCAGCCCCCCTTTAACGTTGTCCGATCGGGCTGAAATTCACAAGTTAAGGTCCCCTAGGGCCCAGGAGCTTATCCGCGAAATGTGCAATCATAAAATAGTCTAATATCTTCATTTTTTCAACAGACATAGCTATTACCCTCGAAAACTAAAACTTTTGAAATAGGAAAAGAGCCTTTAATCACATTCTTTACCATGTGCAATCATAAAATTGTCTAATATCTTCATTTTTGCAACATAGTAGCTATTAACCTCGAAAACTAAAACTTTTGAAACAGGAAAAGAGCCTTTAATCACATTCTTTACCATGTGCCATCATAAAATTGTCTAATATCTTCATTTTTTCAACATACGTAGCTATTACCCTCGAAAACTAAAACTTTTGAAATAGGAAAAGAGCCGTTAATCAAATTCTTCACCATGTGCAATCATAAAATAGTCTAATATCTTCATTTTTTCAACATACGTAGCTATTACCCTCGAAAACTAAAACTTTTGAAATAGGAAAACAGCCTTTAATCACATTCTTTACCATGTGCAATCATAAAATAGTCTAATATCTTCATTTTTTCAACATACGTAGCTATTACCCTCGAAAAACTAAAACTTTTGACATAGGAAAAGAGCCTTTAATCAAATTCTATACCATTTGCAATCATAAAATAGTCTAATATCTTCATTTTTTCAACATACGTAGCTATTACCCTCGAAAACTAAAACTTTTGAAATAGGAAAAGAGCCTTTAATGACATTCTTCACCATGTGCAATCATAAAATAGTCTAATATCTTCATTTTTTCAACATACGTAGCTATTACCCTCGAAAACTAAAACTTTTGACATAGGAAAAGAACCTTTAATCACATTCTTTACCATGTGCAATCATAAAATTGTCTAATATCTTCATTTTTTCCACAGACAAAGCTCTTACCCTGGAAAACAAAAACTTTTGAAATGGGAAAAGAGCCTTTAATCACACTCTTTACCATGTGAAATCATAAAATAGTCTAATATCTTCATTTTTTCAACATACGTAGCTATTACCCTCGGAAACTAAAACTTTTGAAATAGAAAAAGAGCCTTTAATCACATTCTTTACCATGTGCAATCATAAAATAGTCTAATATCTTCATTTTTTCAACATACGTAGCTATTACCCTCGAAAACTAAAACTTTTGAATTAGGGAAAAGAGCCTTTAATCACATTCTTTGCCATTTGCAATCATAAAATAGTCTAATATCTTCATTTTTTCAACATACGTAGCTATTACCTTCAAAAACTAAAACTTTTGAAATAGGAAAAGAGCCTTTGATCACATTCTTTACCATGTGCAATCATTAAATTGTCTAATATCTTCATTTTTTCCATAGACAAAGCTCTTACCCTCGAAAACTAAAACTTTTGAAATAGGAAAAGAGCCTTTAATCACATTCTTTACCATGTGCAATCATAAAATAGTCTAATATCTTCATTTTTTAAAACTAAAACTTTTGACATAGGAAAAGAGCCTTTAATCACATTCTTTACCATGTGCAATCATAAAATTGTCTAATATCTTCATTTTTTCCATAGACAAAGCTATTACCCTCGAAAACTAAAACTTTTGAAGTAGGAAAAGAGCCTTTAATCACATTCTTTACCATGTGCAATCATAAGATAGTCTAATATCTTCATTTTTTCCACAGACCTAGCTATTATCCTCGAAAACTAAAACTTTTGAAATAGGAAAAGAGCCTTTAATCACATTCTTTACCATGTGCATTCATAAAATGGTCTAGTATCTTCTTTTTTTCCACAGACAAAGCTATTACCCTCGAAAACTAAAACTTTTGAAATAGAAAAAAAAGAGCCTTTAATCACATTCTTTACCATTTGCAATCATAAAATAGTCTAATATCTTCATTTTTTCAACATACATAGCTATTACCCTCCAAAACTAAAACTTTTGACATAGGAAAAGAGCCTTTAATCACATTCTTTACCATGTGCAATCATAAAATTGTCTAATATTTTCATTTTTCCCATAGACAAAGCTCTTACCCTCGAAAACTAAAGCTTTTGAAATAGGAAAAGAGCCTTTAATCAAATTCTTTACCATGTGTAATCATAAAATAGTCTAATATCTTCATTTTTCTGCAGACCTAGCTATTACCCTCGAAAACTAAAAATTGAAATAGGAAAAGAGCCTTTAATCACATTCTTTACCATGTGCAATCATAAAATCGTCTAATATCTTCATTTTTTCAACAGACAAAGCTATTACCCTCGAAAACTAAAACTTTTGAAATAGGAAAAGAGCCTTTAATCACATTCTTTACAATGTGCAATCATAAAATAGTCTAATGTCTTCATTTTTTCGTACGTAGCTATTACCCTCGAAAACTAAAACTTTTGAAATAGGAGAAGAGCCTTTAATCACAGTCTTTACCATGTGCAATCATAAAATTGTCTAATATCTTCATTTTTTCAACATAGTAGCTATTACCCTCGAAAACTAAAACTTTTGAAATAGGAAAAGAGCCTTTAATCACATTCTTTACCATGTGCCATCATAAAATTGTCTAATATCTTCATTTTTTCAACATACGTAGCTATTACCCTCGAAAACTAAAACTTTTGAAATAGCAAAAGAGCCGTTAATCACATTCTTCACCATGTGCAATCATAAAATAGTCTAATATCTTCATTTTTTCAACATACGTAGCTATTACCCTCGAAAACTAAAACTTTTGAAATAGGAAAACAGCCTTTAATCACATTCTTTACCATGTGCAATCATAAAATAGTCTAATATCTTCATTTTTTCAACATACGTAGCTATTACCCTCGAAAACTAAAACTTTTGACATAGGAAAAGAGCCTTTAATCCAATTCTTTACCATTTGCAATCATAAAATAGTCTAATATCTTCATTTTTTCAACATACGTAGCTATTACCCTCGAAAACTAAAACTTTTGAAATAGGAAAAGAGCCTTTAATCACATTCTTTACCATGTGCAATCATAAAATAGTCTAATATTTTCATTTTTTCAACATACGTAGCTATTACCCTCGAAAACTAAAACTTTTGACATAGGAAAAGAACCTTTAATCACATTCTTTACCATGTGCAATCATAAAATTGTCTAATATCTTCATTTTTTCCATAGACAAAGCTCTTACTCTCGAAAACTAAAACTTTTGAAATAGGAAAAGAGCCTTTAATCATATTCTTTACCATGTGCAATCCGAAAATAGTCTAATATCTTCATTTTTTCAACATACGTAGCTATTACCCTCGAAAACTAAAACTTTTGACATAGGAAAAGAGCCTTTAATCACATTCTTTACCATTTGCAATCATAAAATTGTCTAATATCTTCATTTTTTCAACATACGTAGCTATTACCCTCGAAAACTAAAACTTTTGACATAGGAAAAGAGCCTTTAATCACATTCTTTACCATGCGCAATCATAAAATAGTCTAATATCTTCATTTTTTCCACAGACAAAGCTCTTACCCTGGAAAACAAAAACTTTTGAAATGGGAAAAGAGCCTTTAATCACATTCTTTACCATGTGAAATCATAAAATAGTCTAATATCTTCATTTTTTCAACATACGTAGCTATTACCCTCGAAACTAAAACTTTTGACATAGGAAAAGAGCCTTTAATCACATTCTGTACCATTTGCAATCATAAAATAGTCTAATATCTTCATTTTTTCAACATACGTAGCGATTACCCTCGAAAACTAAAACTTTTGTTATAGGAAAAGAGCCTTTAATCACATTCTTTACCATTTGCAATCATAAAATAGTCTAATATCTTCATTTTTTCAACATACGTAGCTATTACCCTCGAAAACTAAAACTTTTGACATATGAAAAGAGCCTTTAATCACATTTTTTACTTTGTGCAATCATAAAATAGTCTAATATCTTCATTTTTTCAACATACGTAGCTATTACCCTCGAAAAGTAAAACTTTTGACATAGGAAAAGAGCCTTTAATCAAATTCTATACCATTTGCAATCATAAAATAGTCTAATATCTTCATTTTTTCAACATACGTAGCTATTACCCACGAAACCTAAAACTTTTGAAATAGGAAAAGAGCCTTTAATCACATTCTTTACCATGTGCAATCATAAAATAGTCTAATATCTTCATTTTTTCAACATACGTAGCTATTACCCTCGAAAACTAAAACTTTTGACATAGGAAAAGAACCTTTAATCACATTCTTTACCATGTGCAATCATAAAATAGTCTAATATCTTAATTTTTTCCACAGACAAAGCTCTTACCCT
Source organism: Artemia franciscana (assembly GCF_032884065.1). Lineage (NCBI taxonomy): Eukaryota > Metazoa > Arthropoda > Branchiopoda > Anostraca > Artemiidae > Artemia > Artemia franciscana. The sequence continues at coordinate 10,991 of NW_027065501.1, read as the reverse complement.
GGAAAACAAATACTTTTGAAATGGGAAAAGAGCCTTTAATCACACTCTTTACCATGTGAAATCATAAAATAGTCTAATATCTTCATTTTTTCAACATACGTAGCTATTACCCTCGAAACTAAAACTTTTGACATAGGAAAAGAGCCTTTAATCACATTCTGTACCATTTGCAATCATAAAATAGTCTAATATCTTCATTTTTTCAACATACGTAGCGATTACCCTCGAGAACTAAAACTTTTGACATAGGAAAAGAGCCTTTAATCACATTCTTTACCATTTGCAATCATAAAATAGTCTAATATCTTCATTTTTTCAACATAAGTAGCTATTACCCTCGAAAACTAAAACTTTTGAAATAGGAAAAGATCCTTTAATCACATTCTTTACCGTTTGCAATCATAAAATAGTCTAATATCTTCATTTTTTCAACATACGTAGCTATTACCCTCGAAAACTAAAACTTTTGAAATAGGGAAAGAGCCTTTAATCACTTTCTTTACCATGTGCAATCATAAAATTGTCTAATATCTTCATTTTTTCAACATACGTAGCTATTACCCTCGAAAACTAAAACTTTTGAAATAGGAAAAGAGCCTTTAATCACATTCTTTACCATTTGCAATCATAAAATAGTCTATTACCCTCGAAAACTAAAACTTTTGAAATAGGAAAAGAGCCTTTAATCACATTCTTTACCATGTGCAATCATAAAATAATCTTCATTTTTTCAACATACGTAGCTATTACCCACGAAAACTAAAACTTTTGACATAAGAAAAGAGCCTTTAATCACATTCTTTACCATATGCAATCATAAAATTGTCTAATATCTTCATTTTTTCAACATACGTAGCTATTAGCCTCGAAAACTAAAACTTTTGAAATAGGAAAAGAGCCTTTAATCACATTCTTTACCATGTGCAATCATAAAATAGTCTAATATCTTCATTTTTTCAACATACGTAGCTATTACCCTCGAAAACTAAAACTTTCGAAATAGGAAAAGAGCCTTTAATCACATTCTTTACCATTTGCAATCATAAAATAGTCTAATATCTTCATTTTTTCAACATACGTAGCTATTACCCTCGAAAACTAAAACTTTTGAAATAGGAAAAGAGCCTTTAATCACATTCTTTACCATGTGCAATCATAAAATAGTCTAATATCTACATTTTTTCAACATACGTAGCTATTACCCTCGAAAACTAAAACTTTTGACATAGGAAAAGAGCCTTTAATCACATTCTTTACCATATGCAATCATAAAATTGTCTAATATCTTCATTTTTTCAACATACGTAGCTATTAGCCTCGAAAACTAAAACTTTTGAAATAGGAAAAGAGCCTTTAATCACATTCTTTACCATGTGCAATCATAAAATTGTCTAATATCTTCATTTTTTCAACATACGTAGCTATTACCCTCGAAAACTACAACTTTCGAAATAGGAAAAGAGCCTTTAATCACATTCTTTACCATGTACAATCATAAAATAGTCTAATATCTTCATTTTTTCAACATACGTAGCTATTACCCTCGAAAACTAAAACTTTTGACATAGGAAAAGAGCCTTTAATGAAATTCTTTACCATTTACAATCATAAAAAAAAGTCTAATATCTTTATTTTTCAACATACGTAGCTATTACCCTCGAAAACTAAAACTTTTGAAATAGGAAAAGAGCCTTTAATCATATTCTTTACCATGTGCAATCATAAAATACTCTAATATCTTCATTTTTTCAACATACGTAGCTATTACCCTCGAAAACTAAAACTTTTGAAATAGGAAAAGAGCCGTTAATCATATTCTTTACCATGTGCAATCATAAAATAGTCTAATATCTTCATTTTTTCAACATACGTAGCTATTACCCTCGAAAACTAAAACTTTTGACATATGAAAAGAGCCTTTAATCAAATTCTTTACCATTTGCAATCATAAAATAGTCCAATATCTACATTTTTTCAACATACGTAGCTATTACCCTCAAAAACTAAAACTTTTGAAATAGGAAAACAGCCTTTAATCACATTCTTTACCATGTGCAATTATAAAATAGTCTAATATCTTCATTTTTTCAACATACGTAGCTATTACCCTCGAAAACTAAAACTTTTGACATATGAAAAGAGCCTTTAATCAAATTCTTTACCATTTGCAATCATAAAATAGTCCAATATCTACATTTTTTCAACATACGTAGCTATTACCCTCGAAAACTAAAACTTTTGACATAGGAAAATAGCCTTTAATCACATTCTATACCATGTGCAATCATAAAATTGTCTAATATCTTCATTTTTTCAACATACGTAGCTATTACCCTCGAAAACTAAAACTTTTGAAATAGGAAAAGAGCCTTTAATCACATTCTTTACCATCTGCAATCATAAAATTGTCTAATATCTTCATTTTTTCAACATACGTAGCTATTACCTTCAAAAACTAAAACTTTTGAAATAGCAAATGGCAAGGAATGTGATTAAAGGCTCTTTTCCTATGTAAAAAGTTTTAATTTTCGAGGTTAAAGCTTTAGTTTAAAGTTTTAGTTTAGTGTGCAATCATAAAATTGTCTAATATCTTCATTTTTTCCACAGACAAAGTTATTACCCTTGAAAACTAAAACTTTTGAAATAGGAAAAGAGCCTATAATCACATTCTTTACCATTTGCAATCATAAAATAGTCTAATATCTTCATTTTTTCAACATACGTTGCTATTACCCTCGAAAACTAAAACTTTTGAAATATGAAAAGAGCCTTTAATCACATTTTTTACTATGTGCAATCATAAAATAGTCTAATATCTTCATTTTTTCAACAGACATAGCTATTACCCTCGAAAACTAAAACTTTTGAAATAGGAAAAGAGCCTTTAATCACATTCTTTACCATGTGCAATCATAAAATTGTCTAATATCTTCATTTTTTCAACATAGTAGCTATTACCCTCGAAAACTAAAACTTTTGAAATAGGAAAAGAGCCTTTAATCACATTCTTTACCATGTGCCATCATAAAATTGTCTAATATCTTTATTTTTTCAACATACGTAGCTATTACCCTCGAAAACTAAAACTTTTGAAATAGGAAAAGAGCCGTTAATCACATTCTTCACCATGTGCAATCATAAAATAGTCTAATATCTTCATTTTTTCAACATACGTAGCTATTACCCTCGAAAACTAAAACTTTTGAAATAGGAAAACAGCCTTTAATCACATTCTTTACCATGTGCAATCATAAAATTGTCTAATATCTTCATTTTTTCCATAGACAAAGCTCTTACTCTCGAAAACTAAAACTTTTGAAATAGGAAAAGAGCCTTTAATCACATTCTTTACCATGTGCAATCCAAAAATAGTCTAATATCTTCATTTTTTCAACATACGTAGCTATTACCCCTCGAAAACTAAAACTTTTGACATAGGAAAAGAGCCTTTAATCACATTCTTTACCATTTGCAATCATAAAATTGTCTAATATATGATTGAAAGAATGTGAAAATGCTAAAGAATGTGATTAAAGGCTCTTTTCCTATTTCAAAAGTTTTAGTTTTCGAGGGTAATAGCTACGTATGTTGAAAAAATGAAGATATTAGACTATTTTATAATTACAAATGGTAAAGTATGTGATTAAAGGCTCTTTTCCTATGTCAAAAGTTTTAGTTTTCGAGGGTAATAGCTACGTATGTTGAAAAAATGAAGATATTAGAATATTTTATGATTGCAAATGGTAAAGAATGTGATTAAAGGCTCTTTTCCTATTTCAAAAGTTTTAGTTTTTGAGGGTAATCTACGTATGTTGAAAAAAATGAAGATATTAGATTATTTTATGATTGCAAATGGTAAAGAATGTGATTAAAGGCTCTTTTCCTATGTCAAAAGTTTTAGTTTTCGAGGGTAATAGCTACGTATGTTGAAAAAATGAAGATATTAGACAATTTTATGATTGCAAATGGTAAAGAATGTGATTAAAGGCTCTTTTCCTATTTCAAAAGTTTTAGTTTTCGAGGGTAATAGCTATGTCTGTGGAAAAAATGAAGATTTTAGACTATTTTATGATTGCACATGGTAAAGAATGTGATTAAAGGCTCTTTTCCTATGTCAAAAAATTTAGTTTTCGAGGGTAATAGCTAAGTATGTTGAAAAAAATTAAGAAATTAGACTATTTTATGATTGCACATGGTAAAGAATGTGATTAAAGGCTCTTTTCCTATTTCAAAAGTTTTAGTTTTCGAGGGTAATAGCTACGTATGTTGAAAAAATAAAGATATAAGACAATTTTATGATGGCACATGGTAAAGAATGTGATTAAAGGCTCTTTTCCTATTTCAAAAGTTTTAGTTTTCGAGGGTAATAGCTACTATGTTGAAAAAATGAAGATATTAGACAATTTTATGATTGCACATGGTAAAGAATGTGATTAAAGGCTCTTTTCTTATTTCAAAAGTTTTAGTTTTCGAGGGTAATAGCTATGTCTGTTGAAAAAATGAAGATATTAGATTATTTTATGATTGCAAATGGTAAAGAATGTGATTAAAGGCTCTTTTCCTATGTCAAAAGTTTTAGTTTTCGAGGGTAATAGCTACGTATGTTGAAAAAATTAAGATATTAGACTATTTTATGATTGCACATGGTAAAGAATGTGATTAAAGGATCTTTTCCTATTTCAAAAGTTTTAGTTTTCGAGGGGAATAGCTACGTATGATGAAAAAATGAAGATATTAGACTATTTTATGATTGCAAATGGGAAAGAATGTGATTAAAGGCTCTTTTCCTATGTCAAAAGTTTTAGTTTTCGAGGGTAATAGCTACGTATGTTGAAAAAATGAAGATATTAGAATATTTTTATGATTGCAAATGGTAAAGAATGTGATTAAAGGCTCTTTTTCTATTTCAAAAGTTTTAGTTTTCGAGGGTAATAGCTTTGTCTGTGAAAAAAAAATGAAGATATTAGACTATTTTATAATTACAAATGGTAAAGTATGTGATTAAAGGCTCTTTTCCTATTTCAAAAGTTTTAGTTTTCGAGGGTAATAGCTACGTATGTTGAAAAAATGAAGATATTAGAATATTTTATGATTGCAAATGGTAAAGAATGTGATTAAAGGCTCTTTTCCTATTTCAAAAGTTTTAGTTTTCGAGGGTAATCTACGTATGTTGAAAAAAAATGAAGATATTAGATTATTTTATGATTGCAAATGGTAAAGAATGTGATTAAAGGCTATTTTCCTATGTCAAAAGTTTTAGTTTTCGAGGGTAATAGCTACGTATGTTGAAAAAATGAAGATATTAGACAATTTTATGATTGCAAATGGTAAAGAATGTGATTAAAGGCTCTTTTCCTATTTCAAAAGTTTTAGTTTTCGAGGGTAATAGCTATGTCTGTGGAAAAAATGAAGATTTTAGACTATTTTATGATTGCACATGGTAAAGAATGTGATTAAAGGCTCTTTTCCTATGTCAAAAGTTTTAGTTTTCGAGGGTAATAGCTAAGTATGTTGAAAAAATTAAGAAATTAGACTATTTTATGATTGCACATGGTAAAGAATGTGATTAAAGGCTCTTTTCCCTATTTCAAAAGTTTTAGTTTTCGAGGGTAATAGCTACGTATGTTGAAAAAATGAAGATATTAGACTATTTTATGATTGCAAATGGTAAAGAATGTGATTAAAGGCTCTTTTCCTATTTCAAGTCAAATCGAGTCCTATCGAGTCAAAACGTAATTTTATCCAGCAATTACAGGCAAGTGCCTGTAATTGCCATTCTTTACCATGTAATTGACATTCTTAACCATGTGCAATCATAAAATAGTCTAATATCTTCATTTTTTCAACAAACGTAGCTATTACCCTCGAAAACTAAAACTTTTAAAATAGGAAAAGAGCCATTAATCACATTCTTTACCATTTGCAATCATAAAATTGTCTAATATCTTCATTTTTTCAACATACGTAGCTATTACCCTCGAAAACTAAAACTTTTGAAATAGGAAAAGAGCCTTTAATCACATTCTTTACCATTTGCAATCATAAAATAGTCTAATATCTTCATTTTTTCAACATACGTAGCTATTACCCTCGAAAACTAAAACTTTTGACATAGGAAAAGAGCCTTTAATCACATACTTTACCATTTGTAATCATAAAATAGTCTAATATCTTCATTTTTTCAACATACGTAGCTATTACCCTCGAAAACTAAAACTTTTGAAATAGGAAAAGAGCCTTTAATCACATTCTTTAGCATTTTCAATCATAAAATAGTCTAATATCTTCATTTTTTCAACATACGTAGCTTTTACCCTCGAAAACTAAAACTTTTGACATAGGAAAAGAGCCTTTAATCACATTCTTTACTATGTGTAATCATAAAAATGTCTTATATCTTCATTTTTTCCACAGACAAGGCTCTTACCCCCGAAAACTAAAACTTTTGAAATAGGAAAAGAGCTTTTAATCACATTCTTTACCATTTGCAATCATAAAATAGTCTAATATCTTCATTTTTTCCACAGACATAGCTATTACACTCGAAAACTAAAACTTTTGACATAGGAAAAGAGCCTTTAAGCACATTCTTTACCATGTGCAATCATAAAATAGTCTAATATCTTCATTTTTTCAACATACGTAGCTATTACCCTCGAAAATAAAAACTTTTGACAGAGGAAAAGAGCCTTTAATCACATTTTTACCATTTGCAATCATAAAATAGTCTAATATCTTCATTTTTTCCACAGACATAGCTATTACCATCGAAAACTAAAACTTTTGACATAGGAAAAGAGCCTTTAAGCACATTCTTTACCATTTGCAATCATAAAATAGTCTAATATCTTCATTTTTTCAACATACGTAGCTATTACCCTCGAAAACTAAAACTTTTGAAACAGGAAAAGAGCCTTTAATCACATTCTTTACCATTTGCAATCATAAAATAGTCTAATATCTTCATTTTTTCAACATACGTAGCTATTACCCTCGAAAACTAAAACTTTTGAAATAGGAAAAGAGCCTTTAATCACATTCTTTACCATTTGGAATCATAAAATAGTCTAATATCTTCATTTTTCAACAAACGTAGCTATTACCCTCGAAAACTAATACTTTTGAAATAGGAAAAGAGCCTTTAATCACATTCTTTACCATGTGCAATCATAAAATAGTCTAATATCTTAATTTTTTCAACATACGTACCTATTACCCTCGAAAACTAGAACTTTTGAAATAGGAAAAGAGCCTTTAATCACATTCTTTACCATTTGCAATCTACTTATAAAAGAGTGAAAAACGGAAAATTTGTGGTCGGGTGTGAAGTCCTCCACCCTGGATATGCCAGTGTCTTCTTTGGACTTTGAAGTGTTAACGATTAAAGCAACGCTTGATATCAGTTATATATAGGTTGGATCAACTGATTAAGTTTTTTTTTTATTTTTTTTTATTTGATGCAGTACCTACTATATAGGTAGGCTATTTCCTCATATGTGTTATTAGATATACTTTATATGAAATTTTATTAATTCATGAAATCTCTATTACAAGTCAAGTTTATTACTATAATTACTGTCAAGAAACATCATTATTAATAATCTGCGAAATTTCTATATTTTAGAATCAACTCATGTTACAGTGGCGAAAAGGATAAAGACCTTTTGTTTACGACACCATATTTCTTTGTAACACATAAGGTACACTTCGCAAGACCCGTCAACTGTGTATAGTGTGCACTAGTTTGTGAACACAATTTTGAAAGTAGACAACTCCTGATAAGAAATTCCTTGTCAAGTTGGGGTCCCCAATAATTCCCAAAATACAATAGATTGGATCAACTGATTAAGTTTTTTTTTTTATTTGATGTGGTTCCTGATCTCTTGTGATTTATTTTTGAATGGCTTTATATTAAGCCCTAAAAAGCTCTTTCAAACACACAAATTTTTGGCGCAGACAAATTAGTCAGATCAATTTTCCCTTTTGGCGTGAATGGTACACAAGTTGTTATCCTCAAAAAGTCCAACTAAATACACCTCGCTGGCTTCTTATAAGGACTTCACAGCCAAACTCTGGAACCTCAAGTAAGTTTTGAAATCCTGGGCAATCTCTCGCACAAGTCTCTGAAAGGGCAATTTCCTTATTAAGAGTTCGGTACTCTATTGATAGCGACGAATTTCTCTCAGGGCGAAGGTTCCGGGCCTGTATCTGTGTGGTTTTTTCACCCGTCCGGTAGCAGGAGCCGACTTAAGTGCTGCCTTGGTCGCAAAGACCAAGATCTCAAGAATTTTTATTTAATCTAGGACAAGAAACAAGTAATAATTTTACTGTTATTGTAGCTACTTCAGAATTGAAAGTTTCAGTCGGATTATCAAAATCTTTATATAAAATACTTTGAAATTAGAGCTTTTCGCACGGAGCTAATCATAAGAACCACAACGGAGACCGAAGTTTTTCGGTAGCAGGAGCCGACTTACGTGCTGCCTTGGTCGCAAGCTGCTTTCTAGGTGCCTTTCCGCCCGTTGATTTTGTTGTAGTTTGTTTGGCCTAGCCATGTTGATAGTTTGCCTCTATTTAAAAGAACGAATAAATGAAATGAATCAATACCTAGTGGCTATATTTATACGGAGCACCAGCCGCGCGACAGAGTCACATTTTGACGGAAAAGACTTTAATAGTATAAATTGAGAGGGCTTTGAAGGAAATTTCTTAGTTTGACAAAAACTTTACAGCTGTTGACGACTCCACCGAATTTAATATGACAGGAAGAGATAAGGGGCTTGGAAAACATGGCGCAAAACGTCATCGCAAATTTCTTCGTGACACTATCCATGGTATCACAAAGCCAGCTATCAGAAGACTGGCTTGCCGCAGTGGTTTAAAACGTATATCTGGCCTAATTTACAAGGAAACCAGAGGTGTTCTTAAACTTTTTTCGAATATGTTATTCGTGACGCTGTCACCTACAAAGAACATGGAAAGAGAAAGACAGTAACTGCAATGGATGTAGTCTACGCTCTGTAGAGTCAAAGTCGTACATTGTATGGCCTGGGTGGTTAATGGTCCCCCTGAACTTTCCCCCTACCAAATGGCCTTTTTAAAGGCCACCAAATCTTTTAGACACTTTCTAGCTGTAAAGTCTGCCAAGCCCACAGCGCCAGAGCAACATTAAAACTTAAAACAAACAAAAATTACTCCTTATATGAAAAGGGCTTTTCCTCCTCAACGCCAGGCTCTTTACGCTAATGTTTCTTACTGTTTTAAAAATAGAGTTAAGAGAAAGAGTCAAACTTTAGCGAAAAGAGCGAGGCGCTGAGGAGGAAAAGCCCCATTCATATACGGAGTAATTTCTGTTTGTTTTAAGTTTTAATGTTGCTTAATAATAAGTTTAAATTTTTATTTAATCTCGTACAAGCAAAAAGTGGATGCCATGAATATTTTGTGGTAGCCACAATACTTGGCTGGGTAGAGAATTTAATGTGGCGAAACCCTATAGGAAAGTGTATTCTCCTGATGAACCCTTGTTTCGGGTTGTTGCCTCTGAATTATTTGTCTTTATTGTTTCTATTGTTTGGTAAATGACGACTTATACTTATTGACGACATGACTGCCTGTCCATGGATTATTCTTTATGGTTGATTGTGTATGGCTATGCTGTTTGACCTATGTGATTGTATGGATGAGTAGGGTTAAGGCCGTTTTCAAGCGCTGGTCTATATTAGTCACTAACTTAGGAAAACAGTTTTGTTTTCTCCTTCTGTCTCTTCCATGTTTTTTTTTGTGTGCTGTTGCATTGGTAATTTCTCTTTTCATGATATATATATATAAATATATATATATATATATATATATATATATATATATATATATATATATATATATACTTATTTTTAACTACCAATACTTGCGAATATACAACATTCTTTGCTGTCAGTACAGACTGGGACACCGGGACACAAATGACGACCGGATTACTTGGAATATAAATGACGACCAGGACACAGGGACACAACTACAAGGGGGGTGCCGGGTGGCACAGGGGGATATATAAATGACGACGGGGACACAGGGAATGTTTGATTAGCAATCAGCATCAACAAAGCTAAAGGGCAATCATTAGAATAATCAGGTATAGATCTGAATACGGATTGCTTTTCCCATGGACAATTTTATGTTGCATGTTCAAGAGTCGGTAAACCTAACAATCTATTTATATGCACAAACAATGGGACATAGAAGAATGTCGTATATTCGTAAGTTTTACGTAGTTAAATTGGACAGCGAAGAATGTTGTATATTCGCAAGTTTTATGTAGTTAAAAAAATATATATATTTATATCTATCTCAATTCAGAGGTGGAACACAGGGACACAACTACAATGGCAGGTAACTAATATGGCGTGTAACGACTTACGCGCGCAGGGGGCTTTGGGGGCGAGACCCCCCCCCCGAGACCCCCCAACAGCTATATATCTATATATATATAAAAATTTGTCTGTGTGTCTGTCGAGTGACGTCAGGTTTGTCGACTGACGTCATTGTAAGGATTTAGCAGTATGCGTCATGAAATTGTTTGTCGACTGACGTCATGTTTGTCAATTGATGAAATGACAGACCGGGACACAAAGGACGACCGGGACACCGGGATGAAGGGAATATAAATCACGACCGGGAACCTCAAAGAGAAATTACAGACTGGGACACCGGGACACAGGGAATATAAATGACGACCGGGACACAGTGACACAACTACAAAGGGGAGGACGGGGGCACAGGGAAGATATATAAATGACGACCGGGACACAGGGATTGTTCGAAGAGAAATTACAGACCGGGACACCGGGACACAAATGACGACCATAAAATAGTCTAATGCAATCATAAATATAGTCTAATATCTTCATTTTTTCAACATTCGTAGCTATTACCCTCGAAAACTAAAACTTTTGAAATAGGATAAGAGCCTTGAATCACATTCTTTACCATTTGCA
>NW_027065500.1:0-21719 GCF_032884065.1 Artemia franciscana | reverse complement strand
GCACAGGTAAAGAATGTGATTAAAGGCTCTTTTCCTATTTCAAAAGTTTTAGTTTTCGAGGGTAATAGCTAAGTATGTTGAAAAAATGAAGATATTAGACTATTTTATGATTGCACATGGTAAAGAATGTGATTAAAGGCTCTTTTCCTATTTCAAAAGTTTTAGTTTTCGAGGGGTAATAGCTGCGTATATTTGAAAAAAATGAAGATATTAGACTATTTTATGATTGCAAATGGTAAAGAATGTGATTAAAAGCTCTTTTCCTATTTCAAAAGTTTTAGTTTTCAAGGGTAATAGCTACGTATGTTGAAATAAAGAAGATATTAGACAATTTTATGATTGCACATGGTAAAGAATGTGATTAAAGGCTCTTTTCCTATTTCAAAAGTTTTAGTTTTCGAAGGTAATAGCTAGGTCTGTGGAAAAAATGAAGATATTAGACTATTTTATGATTGCACATGGTAAAGAATGTGATTAAAGGCTCTTTTCCTATTTCAAAAGTTTTAGTTTTCGAGGGTAATAGCTACGTAAGTTGAAAAAATGAAGATATTAGACAATTTTATGATTGCACATGGTAAAGAATGTGATTAAAAGGCTCTTTTCCTATTTCAAAAGTTTTAGTATTCGAGGGTAATAGCTAGGTTTGTTGAAAAAATTGAAGATATTAGACTATTTTATGATTGCACATTGTAAAGAATGTGATTAAAGGCTCTATTTTTATTTCAAAAGTTTTAGTTTTCGAGGGTAATACCTATGTCTGTGGAAAAAAAATGAAGATATTAGACTATTTTATGATTGCACATGGTAAAGAATGTGATTAAAGGCTCTTTTCCTATGTCAAAAGTTTTAGTTTTCGAGGGTAATAGCTACGTATGTTGAAAAAATGAAGATATTAGACTATTTTATGATTGCAAATGGTAAAGAATGTGATTAAAGGCTCTTTTCCAATTTCAAAAGTTCTAGTTTTCGAGGGTAATAGCTATGTCTGTGGAAAAAATGAAGATATTAGACTATTTTATGATTGCACATGGTAAAGAATGTGATTAAAGGCTCTTTTCCTATTTCAAAAGTTTTAGTTTTCGAGGGTAATAGCTACGTATGTTGAAAAAATGAAGATATTAGACTATTTTATGATTGCAAATGGTAAAGAATGTGATTAAAGGCTCTTTTCCTATTTCAAAACTTTTATTTTTCGAGGGTAATAGCTATGTCTGGTGGAAAAAATTAAGATATTAGCCTTTTTTATGATTGCACATGGTAAAGAATGTGATTAAAGGCTCTTTTCCTTTTTCAAATGTTTTAGTTTTCGAGGACAGTAGCTACGTATGTTGAAAAAATGAAGATATTAGACTATTTTATGATTGCAAATGGTAAAGAATGTGATTAAAGGCTCTTTTCTTTGTCAAAAGTTTTAGTTTTCAAGGGTAATAGCTACGTATGTTAAAAAATGAAGATATTAGACTATTTTATGATTGCAAATGATAAAGAATGTGATTAAAGGCTCTTTTCCTATTTCAAAAGTTTTAGTTTTCGGGGGTAAGAGCTTTGTCTGTGGATAAAATGAAGATATTAGACAATTTTATGATTGCACATGGTAAAGAATGTGATTAAAGGCTCTTTTCCTATTTCAAAAGTTTTAGTTTTCGAGGGTAATAGCTACGTATGTTGAACAAATGAAGATATTAGACAATTTTATGATTGCACATGGTAAAGAATGTGATTAAAGGCTCTTGTCCTATTTCAAAAGTTTTAGTTTTCGAGGGTAATAGCTACGTATGTTAAAAAAATGAAGATATTAGACAATTTTATGATTGCACATGGTAAAGAATGTGATTAAAGGCTCTTTTCCTATGTCAAAAGTTTTAGTTTTCGAGGGTAATAGCTTTGTCTGTGGAATAAATGAAGATATTAGACAATTTTATGATTGCACATGGTAAAGAATGTGATTAAAGGCTTTTTTCCTATTTCAAAAGTTTTAGTTTTCGAGGGTAATAGCTACGTATGTTGAAGAAATGAAGATATTAGACTATTTTATGATTGCAAATGGTAAAGAATGTGATTAAAGGCTCTTTTCCTATTTCAAAAGTTTTAGTTTTCGAGGGTAATAGCTACTTATGTTGAAAAAATGAAGATATTACACTATTTTATGATTGGAAATGGTAAAGAATGTTATTAAAGGCTCTTTTCCTATTTCAAAAGTTTTAGTTTTCGAGGGTAATAGCTACGTATGTTGAAAAAATGAAGATATTAGACTATTTTATGATTGCACATAGTAAAGAATGTGATTAAAGGCTCTTTTCCTATTTCAAAAGTTTTAGTTTTCGAGGGTAATAGCTACTTATGTTGGGAAAAATGAAGATATTAGACTATTTTATGATTGCAAATGGTAAAGAATGTGATTAAAGGCTCTTTTCCTATTTCAAAAGTTTTAGTTTTTTAGGGGTAATAGCTACGTATGTTGAAAAAATGAAGATATTAGACTATTTTATGATTGCAAATGGTAAAGAATGTGATTAAAGGCTCTTTTCCTATTTCAAAAGTTTTAGTTTTCGAGGGTAATAGCTACGTATGTTGAAAAAATGAAGATATTAGACTATTTTATGATTGCAAATGGTAAAGAATGCGATTAAAAGGCTCGTTTCTTATTTCAAAAGTTTTAGTTTTCGAGGGTAATAGCTACGTATGTTGAAAAAAATGAAGATATTAGACTATTTTATGATTGCAAATGGTAAAGAATGTGATTAAAGGCTCTTTTCCTATGTCAAAAGTTTTAGTTTTCGAGGGTTAATAGCTACATATGTTGAAAAAATGAAGATATTAGACAATTTTATGATTGCACATGGTAAAGAATGTGATTGAAGGCTCTTTTCTTATTTCAAAAGTTTTAGTTTTCGAGGGTAATAGCTATGTATGTTGAAAAAATGAAGATATTAGACTATTTTATGATTGCAAATGGTAAAGAATGTGATTAAAGGCTCTTTTCCTATTTCAAAAGTTTTAGTTTTCGAGGGGTAATAGCTATGTCTGTTGAAAAAATGAAGATATTAGACTATTTTATGATTGCATATGGTAAAGAATGTGATTAAAGGCTCTTTTCCTATTTCAAAAGTTTAAGTTTTCGAGGGTAATAGCTACGTATGTTAAAAAAAATGAAGATATTAGACTATTTTATGATTGCAAATGGTAAAGAATGTGATTAAAGGCTGTTTTCCTATTTCAAAAGTTTTAGTTTTCGAGGGTAATAGCTATGTCTGTGGAAAAAAATGAAGATATTTGACTATTTTATGATTGCACATGGTAAAGAATGTGATTAAAGGCTCTTTTCTTATGTCAAAAGTTTTAGTTTTCGAGGGTAATAGTTTTGTCTGTGGAAAAAATGAAGATATTAGACAATTTTATGATTGCACATTGTAAAGAATGTGATTGAAGGCTCTTTTCTTATTTCAAAAGTTTTAGTTTTCGAGGGTAATAGCTATGTATGTTGAAAAAATGAAGATATTAGACTATTTTATGATTGCAAATGGTAAAGAATGTGATTAAAAGGCTCTTTTCCTATTTCAAAAGTTTTAGTTTTCGAGGGTAATAGCTATGTCTGTTGAAAAAATGAAGATATTAGACTATTTTATGATTGCATATGGTAAAGAATGTGATTAAAGGCTCTTTTCCTATTTCAAAAGTTTAAGTTTTCGAGGGTAATAGCTACGTATGTTAAAAAAAATGAAGATATTAGACTATTTTATGATTGCAAATGGTAAAGAATGTGATTAAAGGCTGTTTTTCCTATTTCAAAAGTTTTAGTTTTCGAGGGTAATAGCTATGTCTGTGGAAAAAAATGAAGATATTTGACTATTTTATGATTGCACATGGTAAAGAATGTGATTAAAGGCTCTTTTCCTATGTCAAAAGTTTTAGTTTTCGAGGGTAATAGCTTTGTCTGTGGAATAAATGAAGATATTAGACAATTTTATGATTGCACATGGTAAAGAATGTGATTAAAGGCTTTTTTCCTATTTCAAAAGTTTTAGTTTTCGAGGGTAATAGCTACGTATGTTGAAGAAATGAAGATATTAGACTATTTTATGATTGCAAATGGTAAAGAATGTGATTAAAGGCTCTTTCCTATTTCAAAAGTTTTAGTTTTCGAGGGTAATAGCTACTTATGTTGAAAAAATGAAGATATTACACTATTTTATGATTGGAAATGGTAAAGAATGTTATTAAAGGCTCTTTTCCTATTTCAAAAGTTTTAGTTTTCGAGGGTAATAGCTACGTATGTTGAAAAAATGAAGATATTAGACTATTTTATGATTGCACATAGTAAAGAATGTGATTAAAGGCTCTTTTCCTATTTCAAAAGTTTTAGTTTTCGAGGGTAATAGCTACTTATGTATGGAAAAATGAAGATATTAGACTATTTTATGATTGCAAATGGTAAAGAATGTGATTAAAGGCTCTTTTCCCTATTTCAAAAGTTTTAGTTTTTGAGGGTAATAGCTACGTATGTTGAAAAAATGAAGATATTAGACTATTTTATGATTGCAAATGGTAAAGAATGTGATTAAAGGCTCTTTTCCTATTTCAAAAGTTTTAGTTTTCGAGGGGTAATAGCTACGTATGTTGAAAAAATGAAGATATTAGACTATTTTATGATTGCAAATGGTAAAGAATGTGATTAAAGGCTCTTTTCTTATTTCAAAAGTTTTAGTTTTCGAGGGTAATAGCTACGTATGTTGAAAAAATGAAGATATTAGACTAATTTATGATTGCAAATGGTAAAGAATGTGATTAAAGGCTCTTTTCCTATGTCAAAAGTTTTAGTTTTCGAGGGGTAATAGCTACATATGTTGAAAAAATGAAGATATTAGACAATTTTATGATTGCACATGGTAAAGAATGTGATTGAAGGCTCTTTTCTTATTTCAAAAGTTTTAGTTTTCGAGGGTAATAGCTATGTATGCTGAAAAAATGAAGATATTAGACTATTTTATGATTGCAAATTGGTAAAGAAATGTGATTAAAGGCTCTTTTCCTATTTCAAAAGTTTTAGTTTTCGAGGGGTAATAGCTATGTCTGTTGAAAAAAATGAAGATATTAGACTATTTTATGATTGCATATGGTAAAGAATGTGATTAAAGGCTCTTTTCCCTATTTCAAAAGTTTAAGTTTTCGAGGGTAATAGCTACGTATGTTAAAAAAAATGAAGATATTAGACTATTTTATGATTGCAAATGGTAAAGAATGTGATTAAAGGCTGTTTTCCCTATTTCAAAAGTTTTAGTTTTCGAGGGGTAATAGCTATGTCTGTGGAAAAAATGAAGATATTTGACTATTTTATGATTGCACATGGTAAAGAATGTGATTAAAGGCTCTTTTCTTATGTCAAAAGTTTTAGTTTTCGAGGGTAATAGTTTTGTCTGTGGAAAAAATGAAGATATTAGACAATTTTATGATTGCACATTGTAAAGAATGTGATTAAAGGCTCTATTCCTATTTCAAAAGTTTTAGTTTTCGAGGGTAATAGCTATGTCTGTGGAAAAAAATGAAGATATTAGACTATTTTATGATTGCACATGGTAAAGAATGTGATTAAAGGCTCTTTTCCTATGTCAAAAGTTTTAGTTTTCGAGGGTAATAGCTACGTATGTTGAAAAAATGAAGATATTAGACTATTTTATGATTGCAAATGATAAAGAATGTGATTAAAGGCTCTTTTCCTATTTCAAAAGTTTTAGTTTTCGAGGGGTAATAGCTATGTCTGTGGAAAAAATGAAGATATTAGACTATTTTATGATTGCACATGGTAAAGAATGTGATTAAAGGCTCTTTTCCTATGTCAAAAGTTTTAGTTTTCGAGGGGTAATAGCTACGTATGTTGAAAAAATGAAGATATTAGACTATTTTATGATTGCAAATGGTAAAGAATGTGATTAAAGGCTCTTTTCCTATGTCAAAAGTTTTAGTTTTCGAGGGTAATAGCTACATATGTTGAAAAAATGAAGATATTAGACAATTTTATGATTGCACATGGTAAAGAATGTGATTAAAGGCTCTTTTCCTATTTCAAAAGTTTTAGTTTTCGAGGGTAATAGCTATGTATGTTGAAAAAAATGAAGATATTAGACTATTTTATGATTGCAAATGGTAAAGAATGTGATTAAAGGCTGTTTTCCTATTTCAAAAGTTTTAGTTTTTCGAGGGTAATAGCTATGTCTGTGGAAAAAATGAAGATATTAGACTATTTTATGATTGTACATGGTAAAGAATGTGAGTAAAGGCTCTTTTCTTATGTCAAAAGTTTAACTTTTCGAGGGTAATAGCTTTGTCTGTGGAAAAAATGAAGATATTAGACAATTTTATGATTGCACATTGTAAAGAATTTGATTAAAGGCTCTATTCCTATTTCAAAAGTTTTAGTTTTCGAGGGTAATAGTTATGTCTGTGGAAAAAATGAAGATATTAGACTATTTTATGATTGCACATGGTAAAGAATGTGATTAAAGGCTCTTTTCCTATGTCAAAAGTTTTAGTTTTCGAGGGTAATAGCTACGTATGTTGAAAAAATGAAGATATTAGACTACTTTATGATTGCAAATGGTAAAGAATGTGATTAAAGGCTCTTTTCCTATTTCAAAAGTTTTAGTTTTTGAGGGTAATAGCTATGTCTGTGGAAAAAATGAAGATATTAGACTATTTTATGATTGCACATGGTAAAGAATGTGATTAAAGGCTCTTTTCCTATGTCAAAAGTTTTAGTTTTCGAGGGGTAATAGCTACATATGTTGAAAAAATGAAGATATTTACTATTTTATGATTGCAAATGGTAAAGAATGTGATTAAAGGCTCTTTTCCTATTTCAAAAGTTTTAGTTTTCGAGGATAATAGCTATGTCTGTGGAAAAAATGAAGATATTAGACTATTTTATGATTGCACATGGTAAAGAATGTGATTAAAGGCTCTTTTCCTATTTCAAAAGTTTAAGTTTTCGAGGGTAATAGCTATGTATGTTGAAAAAAATGAAGATATTAGACTATTTTATGATTGCAAATGGTAATTAATGTGATTAAAGGCTGTTTTCCTATTTCAAAAGTTTTAGTTTTTCGAGGGTAATAGTTATGTCTGTGGAAAAAATGAAGATATTAGACTATTTTATGATTGCAAATGGTAAAGAATGTGATTAAAGGCTCTTTTCTTATGTCAAAAGTTTTAGTTTTCGAGGGTAATAGCTTTGTCTGTGGAAAAAATGAAGATATTAGACAATTTTATGATTGCACATTGTAAAGAATGTGATTAAAGGCTCTATTCCTATTTCAAAAGTTTTAGTTTTCGAGGGTAATAGCTATGTCTGTGGAAAAAATGAAGATATTAGACTATTTTATGATTGCACATGGTAAAGAATGTGATTAAAGGTTCTTTTCCTATGTCAAAAGTTTTAGTTTTCGAGGGTAATAGCTACGTATGTTGAAAAAATGAAGATATTAGACTATTTTATGATTGAAAATGGTAAAGAATGTGATTAAAGGTTCTTTTCCTATTTCAAAAGTTTTAGTTTTCGAGGGTAATAGCTATGTCTGTGGAAAAAATGAAGATATTAGACTATTTTATGATTGCACATGGTAAAGAATGTGATTAAAGGCTCTTTTCCTATGTCAAAAGTTTTAGTTTTCGAGGATAAAGCTACGTATGTTGAAAAAATGAAGATATTAGACTATTTTATGATTGCAAATGGTAAAAAATGTGATTAAAGGCTCTTTTCCTATGTCAAAAGTTTTAGTTTTCGAGGGTAATAGCTACATATGTTGAAAAAATGAAGATATTAGACAATTTTATGATTGCACATGGTAAAGAATGTGATTTAAAGGCTCTTTTCCTATTTCAAAAGTTTTAGTTTTCGAGGGTAATAGCTATGTATGTTGAAAAAATGAAGATATTAGACTATTTTATGATTGCAAATGGTAAAGAATGTGATTAAAGGCTCTTTTCCTATTTCAAAACTTTAGTTTTCGAGGGTAATAGCTATGTCTGTTGAAAAAATGAAGATATTAGACTATTTTATGATTGCACATGGTAAAGAATGTGATTAAAGGCTCTTTTCCTATTTCAAAAGTTTAAGTTTTCGAGGGTAATAGCTACGTATGTGAAAAAATGACGATATTAGACTATTTTATGATTGCACATGGTAAAGAATGTGATTAAAGGCTCTTTTCTTATGTCAAAAGTTTTAGTTTTCGAGGGTAATAGCTTTGTCTGTGGAAAAAATGAAGATATTAGACAATTTTATGATTGCACATTGTAAAGAATGTGATTAAAGGCTCTATTCCTATTTCAAAAGTTTTAGTTTTCGAGGGTAATAGCTATGTCTGTGGAAAAAATGAAGATATTAGACTATTTTATGATTGCACATGGTAAAGAATGTGATTAAAGGCTCTTTTCCTATGTCAAAAGTTTTAGTTTTCGAGGGTAATAGCTACGTATGTTGAAAAAATGAAGATATTAGACTATTTTATGATTGCCAATGGTAAAGATTGTGATTAAAGGCTCTTTTCCTATGTCAAAAGTTTTAGTTTTCGAGGGTAATAGCTACATATGTTGAAAAAATGAAGATATTAGACAATTTTATGATTGCACATGGTAAAGAATGTGATTAAAGGCTCTTTTCCTATTTCAAAAGTTTTAGTTTTCGAGGGTAATAGCTATGTATGTTGAAAAAATGAATATATTAGACTATTTTATGATTGCAAATGGTAAAGAATGTGATTAAAGGCTCTTTTCCTATTTCAAAAGTTTTAGTTTTCGAGGGTAATAGCTATGTCTGTTGAAAAAATGAAGATATTAGACTATTTTATGATTGCACATGGTAAAGAATGTGATTAAAGGCTCTTTTCCTATTTCAAACGTTTAAGTTTTCGAGGGTAATAGCTACGTATGTTGAAAAAATGAAGATATTAGACTATTTTATGATTGCAAATGGTAAAGAATGTGATTAAAGGCTGTTTTCCTCTTTCAAAAGTTTTAGTTTTCGAGGGTAATAGCCATGTCTGTGGAAAAAATGAAGATATTAGACAATTTTATGATTGCACATTGTAAAGAATGTGATTAAAGGCTCTATTCCTATTTCAAAAGTTTTAGTTTTCGAGGGTAATAGCTATGTCTGTGGAAAAAATGAAGATATTAGACTATTTTATGATTGCACATGGGAAAGAATATGATTAAAGGCTCTTTTCCTATGTCAAAAGTTTTAGTTTTCGAGGGTAATAGCTACGTATGTTAAAAAATGAAGACATTAGACTATTTTATGATTGCACATGGTAAAGAATGTGATTAAAGGCTCTTACCCTATTTCAAAAGTTTTAGTTTTCGAGGGTAATAGCTACGTATGTTGAAAAATGAAGATATTAGACTATTTTATCATTGCACATGGTAAAGAATGTGATTAAAGGCTCTTTTCCTATTTCAAAAGTTTTAGTTTTCGAGGGTAATAGCTACGTATGTTGAAAAAATGAAGATATTAGACTATTTTATGATTACACATGGTAAAGAATGTGTTTATAGGCTATTTTCCTATTTCAAAAGTTTTAGTTTTCGAGGGTAATAGCTTTGTCTGTGGAAAAAATTAAGATATTAGACAATTTTATGATTACACATGGTAAAGAATGTGATTAAAGGCTCTTTTCCTATTTCAAAAGTTTTATTTTTCGAGGATAATAGCTACGTATGTTGAAAAAATGAAGATATTAGACTATATTATGATTGCAAATGGTAAAGAATGTGATTAAAGGCTCTTTTCTTCTGTCAAAAGTTTTAGTTTTCGAGGGTAATAGCTTTGTCTGTGGAAAAAATGAAGATATTAGACAATTTTATGATTGCACATGGTAAACAATGTGATTAAAGGCTCTTTTCCTATTTCAAAAGTTTTAGTTGTCGAGGGTAATAGCTACGTATGTTTGAAAAAATGAAGATATTAGACAATTTTATGATTGCACATGGTAAACAATGTGATTAAAGGCTCTTTTCCTATTTCAAAAGTTTTAGTTGTCGAGGGTAATAGCTACGTATGTTGAAAAAAATGAAGATATTAGACTATTTTATGATTGCACATGGTAAAAAATGTGATTAAAGGCTCTTTTCCTATTTCAAAAGTTTTAATTTTCGAGGGTAATAGCTTTGTCCGTGGAAAAAATGAAGATATTAGACAATTTTATGATTGCACATGGTAAAGAATGTGATTAAAGGCTCTTTTCCTATTTCAAAAGTTTTATGAAAATACCTTCAACGAAAAAGAATAGCATACATTTACTTTTCATTTTGTAAATATTTTTACTTCTTTGCTGTTTAAGAGCTTAGATGGAAAAAATGTAAGAATTATTATATGCACAGTTTATTTAATACTAGCTGTTGGGGTGGCGCAAAGCGCCAAGGAATATAAATGACGCCCCAGACCCAGACGCCCAAGATCTGAATACGTTTGTCCCTGTGTCCTGGTCGTCATTTATATTCCCTGTGTCCTGGTCGTCATTTGTGTCCCGGTGTCCCAGTCTGTAATTTATCTTTGAGTGTCCCGGTCGTCATTTATATTCCCTGTGTTCCGGTCGTCATTTGTGTCCCGGTGTCTTGGTCTGTATATACATTTGTTTTTCAATTGGTATATGATGAAATAAATTTTTGTGATTTTCCCCTTTTTTTCTTTTTAGAAAAAACTTTTTAGTTTTTTTTAGTTTTTTTCTCTTTTCTTTTTATTTTTTTTTGTGCAGGAGCTTCAGTTTTGGAAGTTATTTTTTTAAGCAGCTTTTTTTTAGCAGCTTCCTTGACTGTTGCCATTGTAGGTTCGCGCCACCCTAACACCTAGTTGGTTCAGGCGCTTCCTGTGTCCCGGTGTCCCAGTCGTCATTTGTGTCGTTGCCGCAGCAGTACGTAGTTGGTGGGGGCTTTTCACCCCCCCCCAAGCCCCCCACGCACGTAGGTCGTTACGCGCCATATTAGTTACGCGCCATTGTAGTTGTGTCCCTGTGTCCCACCTGTGAATATATATATATATATATATATATATATATATATATATATATATATATATATATATATATATATATATATATATATATATATATATATATATATATATATATATATATATATATATATATATATATATATATATATATATATATATATATATATATATATATATATATATATATATATATATATATATATATATATTATATATATATATATATATATATATATATTTTTAATTACGTAAAACTTGCGAATATACAACATTCTTGGCTGTCCCATTGTCTGTGCATATAAATAGATTGTCATGTTCACTGACTCTTGAACATGCAATATATAATTGTTCATGGGAAAAACAATCCGTATTCAGATCTAAACCTCATTATTCTAATGATTGTCCTTGAGCTTTGTTGATGGTGATTGCTAATCGAACATTCCCTGTGTCCCTGTCGTCATTTATATATCTCCCTGTGCCCCTGGCGTCCCCGTTGTTGTTGTTTCCTTGTGTCCCGGTCGTCATTTGTGTCCCGGTGTCCCAGTCTGTAATTTCTCTTTGAGTTTCGCGGTCGTCATTATTATTCCCGGTGTCCCGGTCGTCATTTTTTTCCGGTCGTCATTATTTTCCCGGTCGTCACTTGTGTTCCGGTGTCCCGGTCTGTAATTTCTCTTTGAGTGTCCTGGTCGTAATTAATATTCCCTGTGTCCCGGTCGTCATTTGTTTCCCGGTGCTTTGTTGATGGTGATTGCTAATCGAACATTCCTTGTGTCTCGGTTGCTTTCTCTTTGAGTGTCCCGGTCGTCATTTATATTCCCTACTAGCTGTTTGGGTGGCGCTTCGCCACCCCAACAACTAGTTGGTGGGGGTGCTTTGCACCCCCCCAAGCCCCCCGTGGGCACCAGTCGTTACGCGCCATATTAGTTCCGTGCCATTGTAGTTGTGTCCCTGTGTCCCACCTGTGAATATAGATAGATATATATATATATATATATATATATTTTTAACTACGTAAAACTTGCGAATGTACAACATTCTTGGCTGTCCCATTGTCTCTGCATATAAATAGATTGTCAGGTTTACCGACTCTTGAACATGCAACATATAATTGTCCATGGGAAAAACAATCTGTATTCAGATCTCTACCTCATTATTCTAATGATTGCCCCTGAGCTTTGTTGATGGTGATTGCTAATCGAACATTCTCTGTGTCCCTGTCGTCATTTATATATCCCCCTGTGCCCCCCGGCGTCCCCGTTGTTGTTGTTTCCCTGTGTCCCGGTCGTCATTTGTTTCCCGGTGTCCCAGTCTGTAATTTCTCTTTGAGTGTCTTGGTCGTCATTTATATTCCCTGTGTCCCGGTCGTCATTTATGTCCCGGTCGTCATTTGTGTTCCGGTTTCCTGGTCTGTAATTTTTCTTTGAGTGTCCTGGTCCCCATTTATATTCCGTGTGTCCCGGTCGTCATTTGTGTCCCGCTGCTTTGTTGATGGTGATTGCTAATCGAACATTCCTTGTGTCCCGGTCGCTTTCACTTTTAGTGTCCCGGTCGTCATTTATATTTCCTATGTCCCGGTGTCCCGGTTGTCATTTGTGTCCCGATGTCCCAGTGTTTAATTTCTTCAATCAACAAACATGACGTCAGTCGACATGGTAAACTTTTGACATAGGAAAAGAGCCTTTAATCACACTCTTTACCATGTGCAATCATGAAATAGTCTAATATCTTCATTTTTTTTAACATACGAAGCTATTACCCTCGAAAACTAAAACTTTTGAAATAGAAAAAGAGCCTTTAATCACATTCTTTACCATTTGCAATCATAAAATAGTCTAATATCTTCATTTTTTCAACATACGTAGCTATTACCCTCGAAAACTAAAACTGTTGAAATAGGAAAAAGCCTTTAATCACATTCTTTACCATGTGCAATCATAAAATAGTCGAATATCTTCATTTTTTCAACATACGTAGCTATAACCCTCGAAAACTAAAACTTTTGAAATAAGAAAAGAGTCTTTAATCACATTCTTTACCATTTGCAATCATAAAATAGTCGAATATCTTCATTTTTTCAACATACATAACTATTACCCTCGAAAACTAAAACTTTTGAAATAGGAAAAGAGCCTTTAGTCACATTCTTCACCACATGCAATCATAAAAGAGTCTAATATCTTCATTTTTTCCACAGACCTAGCTATTACCTTTGAAAACTAAAACTTTTGAAACAGGAAAAGAGCCTTTAATCACATTCTTTACCATTGGCAATCATAAAATAGTCTAATATCTTCATTTTTTCAACATACGTAGCTATTATCCTCGAAAACTAAAACTTTTGAAATAGGAAAAGAGCCTTTAATCACATTCTTTACCATTTGCGATCATAAAATAGTCTAATATCTTCATTTTTTCAATATACGTAGCTATTACCCTCGAAAACTAAAACTTTTGAAATAGGAAAAGAGCCTTTAATCACATTCTTTACCATGTGCAATCATAAAATTGTCTAATATCTTCATTTTTTTTACATACGTAGCTATTACCCTCGAAAACTAAAACTTTTGAAATAGAAAAAGAGCCTTTAATCACATTATTTACCATGTGCAATCATAAAATAGTCTAATATCTTCATTTTTTTTAACATACGTAGCTATTACCCTCGAAAACTAAAACTTTTGAAATAGGAAAAGAGCCTTTAATCAAATTCTTTACCATGTGCAATCATAAAATTGTCTAATATCTTCATTTTTTCAACATACGTAGCTATTACCCTCGAAAACTAAAACTTTTGAAATAGGAAAAGAGCCTTTAATCATATTCTTTACCATGTGCAGTCATAAAATAGTCTAATATCTTCATTTTTCCACAGACCTAGCTATTACCTTTGAAAACTAAAACTTTTGAAATAGGAAAAGAGCCTTTAATCACATTCTTTACCATTTGCAATCATAAAATAGTCTAATATCTTCATTTTTTCAACATACGTAGCTATTACCCTCAAAAACTAAAACTTTTGAAATAGGAAAAGAGCCTTTAATCACATTCTTTACCATTTGCAATCATAAAATAGTCTAATATCTTCATTTTTTCAATATACGTAGCTATTCCCTCGAAAACATAAAACTTTTGAAATAGGAAAAGAGCCTTTAATCACATTCTTTACCATTTGCAATCATAAAATGGTCTAATATCTTCATTTTTTCAACATACGTAGCTATTACCCTCGAAAACTAAAACTTTTGAAATAGGAAAAGAGCCTTTAATCACATTCTTTACCATTTGCAATCATAAAATCGTCTAATATCTTCATTTTTTCAACATACGTAGCTATTACCCTCGAAAACTAAAACTTTTGAAATAGGAAAAGAGCCTTTAATCACATTCTTTACCATGTGCAATCATAAAATAGTCTAATATCTTCATTTTTTCCACATACGTAGCTATTACCCTCGAAAACTAAAACTTTTGAAATAGGAAAAGAGCTTTTAATCACATTCTTTACCATTTGCAATCATAAAATAGTCTAATATCTTCATTTTTTCAACATACGTAGCTATTACCCTCGAAAACTAAAATTTTTTGAAATAGGAAAAGAGCCTTTAATCACATTCTTTACCATGTGCAATCATAAAATAGTCTAATATCTTCATTTTTTCAACATACGTAGCTATTACCCTCGAAAACTAAAACTTTTGAAATAGGAAAAGAGCCTTTAATCACATTCTTTACCATGTGCAATCATAAAATTGTCTAATATCTTCATTTTTTCAACATACGTAGCTATTACCCTCGAAAACTAAAACTTTTGAAATAGGAAAAGAGCCTTTAATCACATTCTTTACCATGTGCAATCATAAAATAGTCTAATATCTTCATTTTTTCAACATACGTAGCTATTACCCTCGAAAACTAAAACTTTTGAAATAGGAAAAGAGCCTTTAATCACATTCTTTACCATGTGCAATCATAAAATGTCTAATATCTTCATTTTTTCAACATACGTAGCTATTACCCTCGAAAACTAAAACTTTTGAAATAGGAAAAGAGCCTTTAATCACATTCTTTACCATGTGCAATCATAAAATAGTCTAATATCTTCATTTTTTCAACATACGTAGCTATTACCCTCGAAAACTAAAACTTTTGAAATAGGAAAAGAGCCTTTAATCACATTCTTTACCATGTGCAATCATAAAATGTCTAATATCTTCATTTTTTCAACATACGTAGCTATTACCCTCGAAAACTAAAACTTTTGAAATAGGAAAAGAGCCTTTAATCACATTCTTTACCATTTGCAATCATAAAATAGTCTAATATCTTCATTTTTTCAACATACGTAGCTATTACCCTCGAAAACTAAAACTTTTGAAATAGGAAAAGAGCCTTTAATCACATTCTTTACCATGTGCAATCATAAAATAGTCTAATATCTTCATTTTTTCAACATACGTAGCTATTACCCTCGAAAACTAAAACTTTTGAAATAGGAAAAGAGCCTTTAATCACATTCTTTACCATTTGCAATCATAAAATAGTCTAATATCTTCATTTTTTCAACATACATAGCTATTACCCTCGAAAACTAAAACTTTTGAAATAGGAAAAGAGCCTTTAATCACATTCTTTACCATGTGCAATCATAAAATAGTCTAATATCTTCATTTTTTCCACATACGTAGCTATTACCCTCGAAAACTAAAACTTTTGAAATAGGAAAAGAGCCTTTAATCACATTCTTTACCATTTGCAATCATAAAATAGTCTAATATCTTCATTTTTTCAACATACGTAGCTATTACCCTCGAAAACTAAAACTTTTGAAATAGGAAAAGAGCCTTTAATCACATTCTTTACCATTTGCAATCATAAAATAGTCTAATATCTTCATTTTTTCAACATACGTAGCTATTACCCTCGAAAACTAAAACTTTTGAAATAGGAAAAGAGCCTTTAATCACATTCTTTACCATGTCAATCATAAAATAGTCTAATATCTTCATTTTTTCAACATACGTAGCTATTACCCTCGAAAACTAAAACTTTTGAAATAGGAAAAGAGCCTTTAATCACATTCTTTACCATGTGCAATCATAAAATAGTCTAATATCTTCATTTTTTCAACATACGTAGCTATTACCCTCGAAAACTAAAACTTTTGAAATAGGAAAAGAGCCTTTAATCACATTCTTTACCATGTGCAATCATAAAATAGTCTAATATCTTCATTTTTTCAACAGACGTAGCTATTACCCTCGAAAACTAAAACTTTTGAAATAGGAAAAGAGCCTTTAATCACATTCTTTACCATTTGCAATCATAAAATAGTCTAATATCTTCATTTTTTCAACATACGTAGCTATTACCCTCGAAAACTAAAACTTTTGAAATAGGAAAAGAGCCTTTAATCACATTCTTTACCATTTGCAATCATAAAATAGTCTAATATCTTCATTTTTTCAACATACGTAGCTATTACCCTCGAAAACTAAAACTTTTGAAATAGGAAAAGAGCCTTTAATCACATTCTTTACCATTTGCAATCATAAAATAGTCTAATATCTTCATTTTTTCACATACGTAGCTATTACCCTCGAAAACTAAAACTTTTGAAATAGGAAAAGAGCCTTTAATCACATTCTTTACCATTTGCAATCATAAAATAGTCTAATATCTTCATTTTTTCAACATACGTAGCTATTACCCTCGAAAACTAAAACTTTTGAAATAGGAAAAGAGCCTTTAATCACATTCTTTACCATTTGCAATCATAAAATAGTCTAATATCTTCATTTTTTCAACATACGTAGCTATTACCCTCGAAAACTAAAACTTTTGAAATAGGAAAAGAGCCTTTAATCACATTCTTTACCATGTGCAATCATAAAAT
This sequence comes from Artemia franciscana, assembly GCF_032884065.1. Lineage (NCBI taxonomy): Eukaryota > Metazoa > Arthropoda > Branchiopoda > Anostraca > Artemiidae > Artemia > Artemia franciscana. The sequence continues at coordinate 4,821 of NW_027065500.1, read as the reverse complement.
AGTCTAATATCTTCATTTTTTCAACATACGTAGCTATTACCCTCGAAAACTAAAACTTTTGAAATAGGAAAAGAGCCTTTAATCACATTCTTTACCATTGCAATCATAAAATAGTCTAATATCTTCATTTTTTCAACATACGTAGCTATTACCCTCGAAAACTAAAACTTTTGAAATAGGAAAAGAGCCTTTAATCACATTCTTTACCATGTGCAATCATAAAATAGTCTAATATCTTCATTTTTTCAACATACGTAGCTATTACCCTCGAAAACTAAAACTTTTGAAATAGGAAAAGAGCCTTTAATCACATTCTTTACCATTTGCAATCATAAAATAGTCTAATATCTTCATTTTTTCAACATACGTAGCTATTACCCTCGAAAACTAAAACTTTTGAAATAGGAAAAGAGCCTTTAATCACATTCTTTACCATGTGCAATCATAAAATTGTCTAATATCTTCATTTTTTCAACATACGTAGCTATTACCCTCGAAAACTAAAACTTTTGAAATAGGAAAAGAGCCTTTAATCACATTCTTTACCATGTGCAATCATAAAATAGTCTAATATCTTCATTTTTTCAACATACGTAGCTATTACCCTCGAAAACTAAAACTTTTGAAATAGGAAAAGAGCCTTTAATCACATTCTTTACCATGTGCAATCATAAAATAGTCTAATATCTTCATTTTTTAACATACGTAGCTATTACCCTCGAAAACTAAAACTTTTGAAATAGGAAAAGAGCCTTTAATCACATTCTTTACCATGTGCAATCATAAAATAGTCTAATATCTTCATTTTTTCAACATACGTAGCTATTACCCTCGAAAACTAAAACTTTTGAAATAGGAAAAGAGCCTTTAATCACATTCTTTACCATGTGCAATCATAAAATAGTCTAATATCTTCATTTTTTCAACATACGTAGCTATTACCCTCGAAAACTAAAACTTTTGACATAGGAAAAGAGCCTTTAATCACATTCTTTACCATTTGCAATCATAAAATAGTCTAATATCTTCATTTTTTCAACATACGTAGCTATTACCCTCGAAAACTAAAACTTTTGAAATAGGAAAAGAGCCTTTAATCACATTCTTTACCATGTGCAATCATAAAAAGTCTAATATCTTCATTTTTTCCACAGACGTAGCTATTACCCTCGAAAACTAAAACTTTTGAAATAGGAAAAGAGCCTTTAATCACATTCTTTACCATGTGCAATCATAAAATTGTCTAATATCTTCATTTTTTCAACATACGTAGCTATTACCCTCGAAAACTAAAACTTTTGAAATAGGAAAAGAGCCTTTAATCACATTCTTTACCATTTGCAATCATAAAATAGTCTAATATCTTCATTTTTTCAACATACGTAGCTATTACCCTCGAAAACTAAAACTTTTGAAATAGGAAAAGAGCCTTTAATCACATTCTTTACCATTTGCAATCATAAAATAGTCTAATATCTTCATTTTTTCAACATACGTAGCTATTACCCTCGAAAACTAAAACTTTTGAAATAGGAAAAGAGCCTTTAATCACATTCTTTACCATTTGCAATCATAAAATAGTCTAATATCTTCATTTTTTCAACATACGTAGCTATTACCCTCGAAAACTAAAACTTTTGAAATAGGAAAAGAGCCTTTAATCACATTCTTTACCATGTGCAATCATAAAATAGTCTAATATCTTCATTTTTTCAACATACGTAGCTATTACCCTCGAAAACTAAAACTTTTGAAATAGGAAAAGAGCCTTTAATCACATTCTTTACCATGTGCAATCATAAAATTGTCTAATATCTTCATTTTTTCAACATACGTAGCTATTACCCTCGAAAACTAAAACTTTTGAAATAGGAAAAGAGCCTTTAATCACATTCTTTACCATTGCAATCATAAAATAGTCTAATATCTTCATTTTTTCAACAGACGTAGCTATTACCCTCGAAAACTAAAACTTTTGAAATAGGAAAGAGCCTTTAATCACATTCTTTACCATGTGCAATCATAAAATAGTCTAATATCTTCATTTTTTCAACATACGTAGCTATTACCCTCGAAAACTAAAACTTTTGAAATAGGAAAAGAGCCTTTAATCACATTCTTTACCATTTGCAATCATAAAATAGTCTAATATCTTCATTTTTTCAACATACTTAGCTATTACCCTCGAAAACTAAAACTTTTGAAATAGGAAAAGAGCCTTTAATCACATTCTTTACCATGTGCAATCATAAAATAGTCTAATATCTTCATTTTTTCCACAGACTAGCTATTACCCTCGAAAACTAAAACTTTTGAAATAGGAAAAGAGCCTTTAATCACATTCTTTACCATGTGCAATCATAAAATAGTCTAATATCTTCATTTTTTCAACATACGTAGCTATTACCCTCGAAAACTAAAACTTTTGAAATAGGAAAAGAGCCTTTAATCACATTCTTTACCATGTGCAATCATAAAATAGTCTAATATCTTCATTTTTTCAACATACGTAGCTATTACCCTCGAAAACTAAAACTTTTGAAATAGGAAAAGAGCCTTTAATCACATTCTTTACCATTTGCAATCATAAAATAGTCTAATATCTTCATTTTTTCAACATACGTAGCTATTACCCTCGAAAACTAAAACTTTTGAAATAGGAAAAGAGCCTTTAATCACATTCTTTACCATGTGCAATCATAAAATAGTCTAATATCTTCATTTTTTCAACATACGTAGCTATTACCCTCGAAAACTAAAACTTTTGAAATAGGAAAAGAGCCTTTAATCACATTCTTTACCATGTGCAATCATAAAATAGTCTAATATCTTCATTTTTTCAACATACGTAGCTATTACCCTCGAAAACTAAAACTTTTGAACATAGGAAAAGAGCCTTTAATCACATTCTTTACCATGTGCAATCATAAAATAGTCTAATATCTTCATTTTTTCAACATACGTAGCTATTACCCTCGAAAACTAAAACTTTTGAAATAGGAAAAGAGCCTTTAATCACATTCTTTACCATTTGCAATCATAAAATAGTCTAATATCTTCATTTTTTCAACATACGTAGCTATTACCCTCGAAAACTAAAACTTTTGAAATAGGAAAAGAGCCTTTAATCACATTCTTTACCATGTGCAATCATAAAATAGTCTAATATCTTCATTTTTTCCAGAGACCTAGCTATTACCCTCGAAAACTAAAACTTTTGAAATAGGAAAAGAGCCTTTAATCACATTCTTTACCATTTGCAATCATAAAATAGTCTAATATCTTCATTTTTTCAACATACGTAGCTATTACCCTCGAAAACTAAAACTTTTGAAATAGGAAAAGAGCCTTTAATCACATTCTTTACCATTTGCAATCATAAAATGTCTAATATCTTCATTTTTTCAACATACGTAGCTATTACCCTCGAAAACTAAAACTTTTGAAATAGGAAAAGAGCCTTTAATCACATTCTTTACCATGTGCAATCATAAAATAGTCTAATATCTTCATTTTTTCAACAGACATAGCTATTACCCTCGAAAACTAAAACTTTTGAAATAGGAAAAGAGCCTTTAATCACATTCTTTACCATTTGCAATCATAAAATAGTCTAATATCTTCATTTTTTCAACATACGTAGCTATTACCCTCGAAAACTAAAACTTTTGAAATAGGAAAAGAGCCTTTAATCACATTCTTTACCATGTGCAATCATAAAATAGTCTAATATCTTCATTTTTTCCACAGACCTAGCTATTACCCTCGAAAACTAAAACTTTTGAAATAGGAAAAGAGCCTTTAATCACATTCTTTACCATTTGCAATCATAAAATAGTCTAATATCTTCATTTTTTCAACATACGTAGCTATTACCCCTCGAAAACTAAAACTTTTGAAATAGGAAAAGAGCCTTTAATCACATTCTTTACCATGTGCAATCATAAAATAGTCTAATATCTTCATTTTTTCAACATACGTAGCTATTACCCTCGAAAACTAAAACTTTTGAAATAGGAAAAGAGCCTTTAATCACATTCTTTACCATGTGCAATCATAAAATAGTCTAATATCTTCATTTTTTCAACATACGTAGCTATTACCCTCGAAAACTAAAACTTTTGAAATAGGAAAAGAGCCTTTAATCACATTCTTTACCATTTGCAATCATAAAATAGTCTAATATCTTCATTTTTTCAACATACGTAGCTATTACCCTCGAAAACTAAAACTTTTGAAATAGGAAAAGAGCCTTTAATCACATTCTTTACCATGTGCAATCATAAAATAGTCTAATATCTTCATTTTTTCAACAGACGTAGCTATTACCCTCGAAAACTAAAACTTTTGAAATAGGAAAAGAGCCTTTAATCACATTCTTTACCATTTGCAATCATAAAATAGTCTAATATCTTCATTTTTTCAACATACGTAGCTATTACCCTCGAAAACTAAAACTTTTGAAATAGGAAAGAGCCTTTAATCACATTCTTTACCAGTGCAATCATAAAATAGTCTAATATCTTCATTTTTTCCACAGACTAGCTATTACCCTCGAAAACTAAAACTTTTGAAATAGGAAAAGAGCCTTTAATCACATTCTTTACCATTTGCAATCATAAAATAGTCTAATATCTTCATTTTTTCAACATACGTAGCTATTACCCTCGAAAACTAAAACTTTTGAAATAGGAAAAGAGCCTTTAATCACATTCTTTACCATGTGCAATCATAAAATAGTCTAATATCTTCATTTTTTCCAAGACATACGTAGCTATTACCCTCGAAAACTAAAACTTTTGAAATAGGAAAAGAGCCTTT
>NW_027065499.1:0-21725 GCF_032884065.1 Artemia franciscana | reverse complement strand
AATGGTAAAGAATGTGATTAAAGGCTCTTTTCCTATGTCAAAATTTTAGTTTTTGAGGGTAATAGCTACGTATGTTGAAAAAATGAAGATATTAGACTATTTTATGATTGCAAATGGTAAAGAATGTGATTAAAGGCTCTTTTCCTATTTCAAAAGTTTAGTTTTCGAGGGTAATAGCTAGGTCTGTGGCAAAAATGAAGATATTAGACTATTTTATGATTGCACATGGTAAAGAATGTGATTAAAGGCTCTTTTCCAATTTCAAAAGTTTTAGTTTTCGAGGGTAATAGCTACGTATGTTGAAAAAATGAAGATATTAGACTATTTTATGATTGCATATGGTAAAGAATGTGATTAAAGCTCAATTCCTATTTCAAAAGTTTTAGTTTTCGAGGGTAATAGCTACGTATGTTGAAAAAATGAAGATATTAGACTATTTTATGATTGCAAATGGTAAAGAATGTGATTAAAGGCTCTTTTCCTATTTCAAAAGTTTTAGTTTTCGAGGCTAATAGCTTTGTCTGTGGAAAAAATGAAGATATTAGACTATTTTATGATTGCATATGGTAAAGAATGTGATTAAAGGCTCAATTCCTATTTCAAAAGTTTTAGTTTTCGAGGGTAATAGCTACGTATGTTGAAAAAATGAAGATACTAGACTATTTTATGATTACAAATGGTAAAGAATGTGATTAAAGGCTCTTTTCCTATTTCAAAAGTTTTAGTTTTCGAGGGTAATAGCTACGTATGTTGAAAAAATGAGGATATTAGACTATTTTATGATTGCAAATGGTAAAGAATGTGATTAAAGGCTCTTTTCCTATGTCAAAAGTTTTAGTTTTCAAGGGTAATAGCTACGTATGTTGAAAAATGAAGATATTAGACAATTTTATGATTGCACATGGTAAATAATGTGATTAAAGGCTCTTTTCCTATTTTAAAAGTTTTAGTTTTCCAGGGTAATAGCTACGTATGTTGAAAAAATGAAGATATTAGACTATTTTATGATTGCAAATGGTAAAGAATGTGATTAAAGGCTCTTTTCCTATTTCAAAATGTTTAGTTTTCGAGGGTAATAGCTACGTATGTTGAAAAAAATGAAGATATTAGACTATTTTATGATTGCACATGGTAAAGAATGTGATTAAAGGCTCTTCTCCTATTTCAAAAGTTTTAGTTTTCGAGGGTAATAGCTACCTATGTTGAAAAAATGAAGATATTAGACTATTTTATGATTGCAAATGGTAAAGAATGTGATTAAAGGCTCTTTTCTATTTCAAAAGTTTTAGTTTTCGAGGGTAATAGCTACCTATGTTGAAAAAATGAAGATATTAGACAATTTTATGATTGCACATGGTAAAGAATGTGATTAAAGGCTCTTTTCTATTTCAAAAGTTTTAATTTTCGAGGGTAATAGCTACCTATGTTGAAAAAATGAAGATATTAGACTATTTTATGATTGCAAATGGTAAAGAATGTGATTAAAGGCTCTTTTCTATTTCAAAAGTTTTAGTTTTCGAGGGTAATAGCTACCTATGTTGAAAAAATGAAGATATTAGACAATTTTATGATTGCACATGGTAAAGAATGTGATTAAAGGCTCTTTTCTATTTCAAAAGTTTTAATTTTCGAGGGTAATAGCTACCTATGTTGAAAAAATGAAGATATTAGACTATTTTATGATTGCAAATGGTAAAGAATGTGGTTAAAGGCTCTTTGCCTATGTCAAAAGTTTAGTTTTCGAGGGTAATAGCTACGTATGTTGAAAAAATGAAGATATTAGACTATTTTATGATTGCAAATGGTAAAGAATGTGATTTAAGGCTCTTTTCCTATGTCGAAAGTTTTAGTTTTCGAGGGTAATAGCTAAGTATGTTGAAAAAATGAAGATACTAGACTATTTTATGATTGCACATGGTAAAGAATTTGATTAAAGGCTCTTTTCCTATTTCAAAAGTTTTAGTTTTCGAGGGTAATAGCTACGTATGTTGAAAAAACTAAGATATTAGACTATTTTATGATTGCACATGGTAAAGAATGTGATTAAAGGCTCTTTTAGAAATGTGATTTAGAATGTGATTGAAGGCTCTTAGACTATTTTATGATTGCACATGGTAAAGAATGTGATTAAAGGCTCTTTTCCTATTTCAAAAGTTTTAGTTTTCGAGGGTAATAGCTACGTATGTTGAAAAAATGAAGATACTAGACTATTTTATGATTGCAAATGGTAAAGAATGTGATTAAAGGCTCTTTTCCTATTTCAAAATGTTTAGTTTTCGAGGGTAATAGCTACCTATGTTGAAAAAAATGAAGATATTAGACTATTTTATGATTGCACATGGTAAAGAATGTGATTAAAGGCTCTTTTCCTATTCCAAAAGTTTTAGTTTTCGAGGGTAATAGCTACCTATGTTGAAAAAATGAAGATATTAGACTATTTTATGATTGCACTTGGTAAAGAATGTGATTAAAGGCTCTTTTCCTATTTCAAAAGTTTTAGTTTTCGAGGGTAATAGCTACGTATGTTGAAAAAATGAAGATATTAGACTATTTTATGATTGCAAATGGTAAAGAATGTGATTAAAGGCTCTTTTCCTATTTCAAAAGTTTTAGTTTTCGAGTGTAATAGCTACGTATGTTGAAAAAATGAAGATATGAGACTATTTATGATTGCAAATGGTAAAGAATGTGATTAAAGGCTCTTTTCCTATGTCAAAAGTTTTAGTTTTTGAGGGTAATAGCTACGTATGTTGAAAAATGAAGATATTAGACTATTTTATGATTGCAAATGGTAAAGAATGTGATTAAAGGCTCTTTTCCTATTTCAAAAGTTTTAGTTTTCGAGGGTAATAGCTTTGTCTGTGGAAAAAATGAAGATATTAGACTATTTTATGATTGCATATGGCAAAGAATGTGATTAAAGGCTCTTTTCCTATTTCAAAAGTTTTAGTTTTCGAGGGTAATAGCTACGTATGTTGAAAAAATGAAGATATTAGACTATTTTATGATTGCAAATGGTAAAGAATGTGATTAAAGGCTCTTTTCCTATTTCAAAAGTTTTAGTTTTCGAGGGTAATAGCTTTGTCTGTGGAAAAAATGAAGATATTAGACTATTTTATGATTGCATATGGCAAAGAATTTGACTAAAGGCTCTTTTCCTATGTCAAAAGTATTAGTTTTCGAGGGTAATAGCTACGTATGTTGAAAAAATGAAGATATTAGACAATTTTATGATTGAACATGGTAAAGAATTTGATTAAAGGCTCTTTTCTATTTAAAAGTTTTAGTTTTCCAGGGTAATAGCTAAGTATGTGGAAAAAATGAAGATATTAGACTATTTTATGATTGCACATGGTAAAGAATTTGATTAAAGGCTCTTTTCCTATGGCAAAAGTTTTAGTTTTCGAGGGTAATAGCTACGTATGTTGAAAAAATGAAGATATTAGACAATTTTATGATTGCACATGGTAAAGAATGTGATTAAAGGCTCTTTCCCTATTTCAAAAGTTTTAGTTTTCTAGGGTAATAGTTACGTATGTTGAAAAAAATGAATATATTAGAATATTTTATGATTGCAAATGGTAAAGAATGTGATTAAAGGCTCTTTTCCTATTTCAAAATGTTTAGTTTTCGAGGGTAATAGCTACGTATGTTGAAAAAAATGAAGATATTAGACTATTTTATGATTGCACATGGTAAAGAATGTGATTAAAGGCTCTTTTCCTATTTCAAAAGTTTTAGTTTTCGAGGGTAAGAGCTTTGTATGTGGAAAAAATGAAGATATTAGACAATTTTATGATTGCACATGGTAAAGAATGTGATCAAAGGCTCTTTTCTATTTCAAAAGTTTTAGTTTTCCAGGGTAATAGCTAAGTATGTTGAAAAAATGAAGATACTAGACTATTTTATGATTGCAAATGGTAAAGAATGTGATAGTTTTTAGTTTTCGAGGGTAATAGCTACGTATGTTGAAAAAATGAAGATATTAGACTATTTTATGATTGCAAATGGTGAAGAATGTGAATAAAGGCTCTTTTCCTATGTCAAAAGCTTTAGTTTTCGAGGGTAATAGCTAGGTATGTTGAAAAAATGAAGATATTAGACAATTTTATGATTGCACATGGTAAAGAATGTGATTAAAGGCTCTTTTCCTATTTCAAAAAGTTTTAGTTTTCCAGGGTAATAGCTACGTATGGTGAAAAAATGAAGTTATTAGACTATTTTATGATTGCAAATGGTAAAGAATGTGATTAAAGGCTCTTTTCCTATTTCAAAATGTTTAGTTTTTGAGGGTAATAGCTACGTATGTTGAAAAAATGAAGATATTAGACTATTTTATGATTGCACATGGTAAAGAATGTGATTAAAGGCTCTTTTCCTATTTCAAAAGTTTTAGTTTTCGAGGGTAATAGCTACCTATGTTGAAAAAATGAAGATATTAGACTATTTTATGATTGCACATGGTAAAGAATGTGATTAAAGGCTCTTTTCCTATTTCAAAAGTTTTAGTTTTCGAGGGTAATAGCTACGTATGTTGAAAAAATGAAGATATTAGACTATTTTATGATTGCAAATGGTAAAGAATTTGATTAAAGGCTCTTTTCCTATTTCAAAAGTTTTAGTTTTCGAGGGTAATAGCTACGTATGGTGAAAAAATGAAGTTATTAGACTATTTTATGATTGCAAATGGTAAAGAATGTGATTAAAGGCTCTTTTCCTATTTCAAAATGTTTAGTTTTTGAGGGTAATAGCTACGTATGTTGAAAAAATGAAGATATTAGACTATTTTATGATTGCACATGGTAAAGAATGTGATTAAAGGCTCTTTTCCTATTTCAAAAGTTTTAGTTTTCGAGGGTAATAGCTACCTATGTTGAAAAAATGAAGATATTAGACTATTTTATGATTGCACATGGTAAAGAATGTGATTAAAGGCTCTTTTCCTATTTCAAAAGTTTTAGTTTTCGAGGGTAATAGCTACGTATGTTGAAAAAATGAAGATATTAGACTATTTTATGATTGCAAATGGTAAAGAATTTGATTAAAGGCTCTTTTCCTATTTCAAAAGTTTTAGTTTTCGAGGGTAATAGCTACGTATGGTGAAAAAATGAAGTTATTAGACTATTTTATGATTGCAAATGGTAAAGAATGTGATTAAAGGCTCTTTTCCTATTTCAAAATGTTTAGTTTTTGAGGGTAATAGCTACGTATGTTGAAAAAATGAAGATATTAGACTATTTTATGATTGCACATGGTAAAGAATGTGATTAAAGGCTCTTTTCCTATTTCAAAAGTTTTAGTTTTCGAGGGTAATAGCTACCTATGTTGAAAAAATGAAGATATTAGACTATTTTATGATTGCACATGGTAAAGAATGTGATTAAAGGCTCTTTTCCTATTTCAAAAGTTTTAGTTTTCGAGGGTAATAGCTACGTATGTTGAAAAAATGAAGATATTAGACTATTTTATGATTGCAAATGGTAAAGAATTTGATTAAAGGCTCTTTTCCTATTTCAAAAGTTTTAGTTTTCGAGGGTAATAGCTACGTATGTTGAAAAAATGAACATATTAGACTATTTTATGATTGCAATGGTAAAGAATGTGATTAAAGGCTCTTTTCCTATGTCAAAATTTTAGTTTTTGAGGGTAATAGCTACGTATGTTGAAAAAAATGAAGATATTAGACTATTTTATGATTGCAAATGGTAAAGAATGTGATTAAAGGCTCTTTTCCTATTTCAAAAGTTTAGTTTTCGAGGGTAATAGCTAGGTCTGTGGCAAAAATGAAGATATTAGACTATTTTATGATTGCACATGGTAAAGAATGTGATTAAAGGCTCTTTTCCAATTTCAAAAGTTTTAGTTTTCGAGGGTAATAGCTACGTATGTTGAAAAAATGAAGATATTAGACTATTTTATGATTGCATATGGTAAAGAATGTGATTAAAGCTCAATTCCTATTTCAAAAGTTTTAGTTTTCGAGGGTAATAGCTACGTATGTTGAAAAAATGAAGATATTAGACTATTTTATGATTGCAAATGGTAAAGAATGTGATTAAAGGCTCTTTTCCTATTTCAAAAGTTTTAGTTTTCGAGGCTAATAGCTTTGTCTGTGGAAAAAATGAAGATATTAGACTATTTTATGATTGCATATGGTAAAGAATGTGATTAAAGGCTCAATTCCTATTTCAAAAGTTTTAGTTTTCGAGGGTAATAGCTACGTATGTTGAAAAAATGAAGATACTAGACTATTTTATGATTACAAATGGTAAAGAATGTGATTAAAGGCTCTTTTCCTATTTCAAAAGTTTTAGTTTTCGAGGGTAATAGCTACGTATGTTGAAAAAATGAAGATATTAGACTATTTTATGATTGCAAATGGTAAAGAATGTGATTAAAGGCTCTTTTCCTATGTCAAAAGTTTTAGTTTTCAAGGGTAATAGCTACGTATGTTGAAAAATGAAGATATTAGACAATTTTATGATTGCACATGGTAAAGAATGTGATTAAAGGCTCTTTTCCTATTTCAAAAGTTTTAGTTTTCCAGGGTAATAGCTACGTATGTTGAAAAAATGAAGATATTAGACTATTTTATGATTGCAAATGGTAAAGAATGTGATTAAAGGCTCTTTTCCTATTTCAAAATGTTTAGTTTTCGAGGGTAATAGCTACGTATGTTGAAAAAAATGAAGATATTAGACTATTTTATGATTGCACATGGTAAAGAATGTGATTAAAGGCTCTTTTCCTATTTCAAAAGTTTTAGTTTTCGAGGGTAATAGCTACCTATGTTGAAAAAATGAAGATATTAGACTATTTTATGATTGCAAATGGTAAAGAATGTGATTAAAGGCTCTTTTCCTATTTCAAAAGTTTTAGTTTTCGAGGGTAATAGCTACCTATGTTGAAAAAATGAAGATTTTAGACTATTTTATGATTGCACTTGGTAAAGAATGTGATTAAAGGCTCTTTTCTATTTCAAAAGTTTTAGTTTTCGAGGGTAATAGCTACCTATGTTGAAAAAATGAAGATATTAGACTATTTTATGATTGCAAATGGTAAAGAATGTGATTAAAGGCTCTTATTCTATTTGAAAAGTTTTAGTTTTCGAGGGTAATAGCTACCTATGTTGAAAAAATGAAGATATTAGACTATTTTATGATTGCAAATGGTAAAGAATGTGATTAAAGGCTCTTTTGCTATGTCAAAAGTTTTAGTTTTTCGAGGGTAATAGCTACGTATGTTGAAAAAATGAAGATATTAGACTATTTTATGATTGCAAATGGTAAAGAATGTGATTAAAGGCTCTTTTCCTATGTCAAAAGTTTTAGTTTTCGAGGGTAATAGCTAGGTATGTTGAAAAAATGAAGATATTAGACTATTTTATGATTGCACATGGTAAAGAATGTGATTAAAGGCTCTTTTCCTATTTCAAAAGTTTTAGTTTTCGAGGGTAATAGCTACGTATGTTGAAAAAATGAAGATATTAGACTATTTTATGATTGCACATGGTAAAGAATGTGATTAAAGGCTCTTTTCCTATTTCAAAAGTTTTAGTTTTCGAGGGTAATAGCTTTGTCTATGAAAAAATGAAGATATTAGACTATTTTATGATTGCACATGGTAAAGAATGTGATTAAAGGCTCTTTTCCTATGTCAAAAGTTTTAGTTTTCGAGGGTAATAGCTACGTATGTTGAAAAAATGAAGATATTAGACTATTTTATGATTGCACATGGTAAAGAATGTGATTAAAGGCTCTTTTCCTATTTCAAAAGTTTTAGTTTTCGAGGGTAATAGCTAGTATGTTGAAAAAATGAAGATATTAGACTATTTTATGATTGCACATGGTAAAGAATGTGATTAAAGGCTCTTTTCCTATTTCAAAAGTTTTAGTTTTCGAGGGTAATAGCTACCTATGTTGAAAAAATGAAGATATTAGACTATTTTATGATTGCACTGGTAAAGAATGTGATTAAAGGCTCTTTTCCTATTTCAAAAGTTTTAGTTTTCGAGGGTAATAGCTACGTATGTTGAAAAAATGAAGATATTAGACTATTTTATGATTGCAAATGGTAAAGAATGTGATTAAAGGCTCTTTTCCTATTTCAAAAGTTTTAGTTTTCGAGGGTAATAGCTACGTATGTTGAAAAAATGAAGATATTAGACTATTTTATGATTGCAAATGGTAAAGAATGTGATTAAAGGCTCTTTTCCTATTTCAAAAGTTTTAGTTTTCGAGGGTAATAGCTACGTATGTTGAAAAAATGAAGATATTAGACCATTTTATGATTGCAAATGGTAAAGAATGTGATTAAAGGTTATTTTCCTATTTCAAAAGTTTTAGTTTTCGAGGGTAATAGCTACGTATGTTGAAAAAATGAAGATATTAGACTATTTTATGATTGCAAATGGTAAAGAATGTGATTAAAGGCTCTTTTCCTATGTCAAAAGTTTTAGTTTTCGAGGTTAATAGCTACGTATGTTGAAAAAATGAAGATATTAGACTATTTTATGATTGCAATGGTAAAGAATGTGATTAAAGGCTCTTTTCCTATGTCAAAAGTTTTAGTTTTCGAGGGTAATAGCTACGTATGTTGAAAAAATGAAGATATTAGACAATTTTATGATTGCACATGAAAAGAATTTGATTAAAGGCTCTTTTCTATTTCAAAAGTTTTAGTTTTCCAGGGTAATAGCTAAGTATGTTGAAAAAATGAAGATATTAGACTATTTTATGATTGCACATGGTAAAGAATTTGATTAAAGGCTCTTTTCCTATTTCAAAAGTTTTAGTTTTCTAGGATAATAGCTACGTATGTTGAAAAAATGAAGATACTAGACTATTTTATGATTGCAAATGGTAAAGAATGTGATTAAAGGCTCTTTTCCTATTTCAAAAGTTTTAGTTTTCCAGGGTAATAGCTACGTATGTTGAAAAAATGAAGATATTAGACTATTTTATGATTGCAAATGGTAAAGAATGTGATTAAAGGCTCTTTTCCTATTTCAAAATGTTTAGTTTTCGAGGGTAATAGCTACGTATGTTGAAAAAAATTAAGATATTGGACTATTTTATGATTGCACATGGTAAAGAATGTGATTAAAGGCTCTTTTCCTATTTCAAAAGTTTTAGTTTTCGAGGGTAATAGCTACCTATGTTGAAAAAATGAAGATATTAGACTATTTTATGATTGCACATGGTAAAGAATGTGATTAAAGGCTCTTTTCCTATTTCAAAAGTTTTAGTTTTCGAGGGTAATAGCTACGTATGTTGAAAAAATGAAGAAAGTAGACTATTTTATGATTGCAAATGGTAAAGAATGTGATTAAAGGCTCTTTTCCTATTTCAAAAGTTTTAGTTTTCGAGGGTAATAGCTACGTATGTTGAAAAAATGAAGATATTAGACTATTTTATGATCGCAAATGGTAAAGAATGTGATTAAAGGCTCTTTTCCTATGTCAAAAGTTTTAGTTTTTGAGGGTAATAGCTACGTATGTTGAAAAAATGAAGATATTAGACTATTTTATGATTGCAAATGGTAAAGAATGTGATTAAAGGCTCTTTTCCTATTTCAAAAGTTTTAGTTTTCGAGGGTAATAGCTACGTATGTTGAAAAAATGAAGATATTATACTATTTTATGATTGCAAATGGTAAAGAATGTGATTAAAGGCTCTTTTCCTATTTCAAAAGTTTTAGTTTTCGAGGGTAATAGCTTTGTCTGTGGAAAAAATGAAGATATTAGACTATTTTATGATTGCAAATGGTAAAGAATGTGATTAAAGACTCTTTTCCTATGTCAAAAGTTTTAGTTTTCGAGGGTAATAGCTACGTATGTTGAAAAAATGAAGATATTAGACAATTTTATGATTGCACATGGTAAAGAACTGGATTAAAGGCTCTTTTCTATTTCAAAAGTTTTAGTTTTCCAGGGTAATAGCTAAGTATGTTGAAAAAATGAAGATATTAGACTATTTTATGATTGCACATGGTAAAGAATTTGATTAAAGGCTCTTTTCCTATTTCAAAAGTTTTAGTTTTCTAGGGTAATAGCTACGTATGTTGAAAAAATGAAGATACTAGACTATTTTATGATTGCAAATGGTAAAGAATGTGATTAAAGGCTCTTTTCCTATTTCAAAATGTTTAGTTTTTGAGGGTAATAGCTACGTATGTTGAAAAAAAATGAAGATATTAGACTATTTTATGATTGCACATGGTAAAGAATGTGATTAAAGGCTCTTTTCCTATTTTAAAAGTTTTAGTTTTCGAGGGTAAGAGCTTTGTATGTTGAAAAAATGAAGATATTAGACAATTTTATGATTGCACATGGTAAAGAATGTGATTAAAGGCTCTTTTCTATTTCAAAAGTTTTAGTTTTCCAGGGTAATAGCTAAGTATGTTGAAAAAATGAAGATACTAGACTATTTTATGATTGCACATGGTAAAGAATTTGATTAAAGGCTCTTTTCCTATTTCAAAAGTTTTAGTTTTCGAGGGTAATAGCTACGTATGTTGAAAAAACTAAGATATTAGACTATTTTATGATTGCACATGGTAAAGAATGTGATTAAAGGCTCTTTTCCTATTTTAAAAGTTTTAGTTTTCGAGGGTAAGAGCTTTGTATGTTGAAAAAATGAAGATATTAGACAATTTTATGATTGCACATGGTAAAGAATGTGATTAAAGGCTCTTTTCTATTTCAAAAGTTTTAGTTTTCCAGGGTAATAGCTAAGTATGTTGAAAAAATGAAGATACTAGACTATTTTATGATTACACATGGTAAAGAATTTGATTAAAGGCTCTTTTCCTATTTCAAAAGTTTTAGTTTTCGAGGGTAATAGCTACGTATGTTGAAAAAATGAAGATATTAGACTATTTTATGATTGTAAATGGTAAAGGTAGTGATTAAAGGCTCTTTTCCTATGTCAAAAGTTTTAGTTTTCGAGGGTAATAGCTACGTATGTTGAAAAAATGAAGATATTAGACTATTTTATGATTGCAAATGGTAAAGAATGTGATTTAAGGCTCTTTTCCTATGTCAAAAGCTTTAGTTTTCGAGGGTAATAGCTACGTATGTTGAAAAAATGAAGATATTAGACTATTTTATGATTGTAAATGGTGAAGAATGTGAATAAAGGCTCTTTTCCTATGTCAAAAGTTTTAGTTTTCGAGGGTAATAGCTACGTATGTTGAAAAAATGAAGATATTAGACAATTTTATGATTGCACATGGTAAAGAATGTGATTAAAGGCTCTTTTCCTATTTCAAAAGTTTTAGTTTTCCAGGGTAATAGCTACGTATGGTGAAAAAAAGAAGATATTAGACTATTTTATGATTGCAAATGGTAAAGAATGTGATTAAAGGCTCTTTTCCTATTTCAAAATGTTTAGTTTTTGAGGGTAATAGCTACGTATGTTGAAAAAAATGAAGATATTAGACTATTTTATGATTGCACATGGTATAGAATGTTATTAAAGGCTCTTTTCTATTTCAAAAGTTTTAGTTTTCCAGGGTAATAGCTAAGTATGTTGAAAAAATGAAGATACTAGACTATTTTATGATTGCAAATGGTAAAGAATGTGATAGTTTTTAGTTTTCGAGGGTAATAGCTACATATGTTGAAAAAATGAAGATATTAGACTATTTTATGATTGTAAATGGTGAAGAATGTGAATAAAGGCTCTTTTCCTATGTCAAAAGTTTTAGTTTTCGAGGGTAATAGCTTTGTCTGTGGAAAAAATGAAGATATTAGACTATTTTATGATTGCATATGGCAAAGAATGTGATTAAAGGCTCTTTTCCTATGTCAAAAGTTTTAGTTTTCGAGGGTAATAGCTAGGTCTGTGGAAAAAATGAAGATATTAGACTATTTTATGATTGCACATGGTAAAGAATGTGATTAAAGGCTCTTTTCCTATTTCAAAAGTTTTAGTTTTCGAGGGTAATAGCTACGTATGTTGAAAAAATGAAGATATTAGACTATTTTATGATTGCAAATGGTAAAGAATGTGATTAAAGGCTCTTTTCCTATTTCAAAAGTTTTAGTTTTCGAGGGTAATAGCTACGTATGTTGAAAAACCTAAGATATTAGACTATTTTATGATTGCACATGGTAAAGAATGTGATTAAAGGCTCTTTTAGAAATGTGATTTAGAATGTGATTAAAGGCTCTTAGACTATTTTATGATTGCACATGGTAAAGAATGTGATTAAAGGCTCTTTTCCTATTTCAAAAGTTTTAGTTTTCGAGGGTAATAGCTACGTATGTTGAAAAAATGAAGATACTAGACTATTTTATGATTGCAAATGGTAAAGAATGTGATTAAAGGCTCTTTTCCTATTTCAAAATGTTTAGTTTTCGAGGGTAATAGCTACCTATGTTGAAAAAAATGAAGATATTAGACTATTTTATGATTGCACATGGTAAAGAATGTGATTAAAGGCTCTTTTCCTATTCCAAAAGTTTTAGTTTTCGAGGGTAATAGCTACCTATGTTGAAAAAATGAAGATATTAGACTATTTTATGATTGCACTTGGTAAAGAATGTGATTAAAGGCTCTTTTCCTATTTCAAAAGTTTTAGTTTTCGAGGGTAATAGCTACGTATGTTGAAAAAATGAAGATATTAGACTATTTTATGATTGCAAATGGTAAAGAATGTGATTAAAGGCTCTTTTCCTATTTCAAAAGTTTTAGTTTTCGAGGGTAATAGCTACGTATGTTGAAAAAATGAAGATATTAGACTATTTTATGATTGCAAATGGTAAAGAATGTGATTAAAGGCTCTTTTGCTATGTCAAAAGTTTTAGTTTTTGAGGGTAATAGCTACGTATGTTGAAAAAATGAAGATATTAGACTATTTTATGATTGCAAATGGTAAAGAATGTGATTAAAGGCTCTTTTCCTATTTCAAAAGTTTTAGTTTTCGAGGGTAATAGCTAGGTCTGTGGAAAAAATGAAGATATTAGACTATTTTATGATTGCACATGGTAAAGAATGTGATTAAAGGCTCTTTTCCTATTTCAAAAGTTTTAGTTTTCGAGGGTAATAGCTACGTATGTTGAAAAAATGAAGATATTAGACTATTTTATGATTGCAAATGGTAAAGAATGTGATTAAAGGCTCTTTTCCTATTTCAAAAGTTTTAGTTTTCGAGGGTAATAGCTTTGTCTGTGGAAAAAATGAAGATATTAGACTATTTTATGATTGCATATGGCAAAGAATGTGATTAAAGGCTCTTTTCCTATGTCAAAAGTTTTAGTTTTCGAGGGTAATAGCTACGTATGTTGAAAAAATGAAGATATTAGACAATTTTATGATTGCACATGGTAAAGAATTTGATTAAAGGCTCTTTTCTATTTCAAAAGTTTTAGTTTTCCAGGGTAATAGCTAAGTATGTTGAAAAAATGAAGATATTAGACTATTTTATGATTGCACATGGTAAAGAATTTGATTAAAGGCTCTTTTCCTATTTCAAAAGTTTTAGTTTTCTAGGATGATAGCTACGTATGTTGAAAAAATGAAGATACTAGACTATTTTATGATTGCAACTGGTAAAGAATGTGATTAAAGGCTCTTTTCCTATTTCAAAAGTTTTAGTTTTCCAGGGTAATAGCTACGTATGTTGAAAAAATGAAGATATTAGACTATTTTATGATTGCAAATGGTAAAGAATGTGATTAAAGGCTCTTTTCCTATTTCAAAATGTTTAGTTTTCGAGGGTAATAGCTACCTATGTTGAAAAAAATGAAGATATTAGACTATTTTATGATTGCACATGGTAAAGAATGTGATTAAAGGCTCTTTTCCTATTTCAAAAGTTTTAGTTTTCGAGGGTAATAGCTACCTATGTTGAAAAAATGAAGATATTAGACTATTTTATGATTGCACATGGTAAAGAATGTGATTAAAGGCTCTTTTCCTATTTCAAAAGTTTTAGTTTTCGAGGGTAATAGCTACGTATGTTGAAAAAATGAAGATATTAGACTATTTTATGATCGCAAATGGTAAAGAATGTGATTAAAGGCTCTTTTCCTATGTCAAAAGTTTTAGTTTTTGAGGGTAATAGCTACGTATGTTGAAAAAATGAAGATATTAGACTATTTTATGATTGCAAATGGTAAAGAATGTGATTAAAGGCTCTTTTCCTATTTCAAAAGTTTTAGTTTTCGAGGGTAATAGCTACGTATGTTGAAAAAATGAAGATATTAGACTATTTTATGATTGCAAATGGTAAAGAATGTGATTAAAGGCTCTTTTCCTATTTCAAAAGTTTTAGTTTTCGAGGGTAATAGCTTTGTCTGTGGAAAAAATGAAGATATTAGACTATTTTATGATTGCATATGGCAAAGAATGTGATTAAAGGCTCTTTTCCTATGTCAAAAGTTTTAGTTTTCGAGGGTAATAGCTACGTATGTTGAAAAAATGAAGATATTAGACAATTTTATGATTGCACATGGTAAAGAACTGGATTAAAGGCTCTTTTCTATTTCAAAAGTTTTAGTTTTCCAGGGTAATAGCTAAGTATGTTGAAAAAATGAAGATATTAGACTATTTTATGATTGCACATGGTAAAGAATTTGATTAAAGGCTCTTTTCCTATTTCAAAAGTTTTAGTTTTCTAGGGTAATAGCTACGTATGTTGAAAAAAATGAAGAAAGTAGACTATTTTATGATTGCAAATGGTAAAGAATGTGATTAAAGGCTCTTTTCCTATTTCAAAAGTTTTAGTTTTCGAGGGTAATAGCTACGTATGTTGAAAAAATGAAGATATTAGACTATTTTATGATCGCAAATGGTAAAGAATGTGATTAAAGGCTCTTTTCCTATGTCAAAAGTTTTAGTTTTTGAGGGTAATAGCTACGTATGTTGAAAAAATTAAGATATTAGACTATTTTATGATTGCAAATGGTAAAGAATGTGATTAAAGGCTCTTTTCCTATGTCAAAAGTTTTAGTTTTCGAGGGTAATAGCTACGTATGTTGAAAAAATGAAGATATTAGACTATTTTATGATTGCAAATGGTAAAGAATGTGATTAAAGGCTCTTTTCCTATTTCAAAAGTTTTAGTTTTCGAGGGTAATAGCTTTGTCTGTGGAAAAAATGAAGATATTAGACTATTTTATGATTGCATATGGCAAAGAATGTGATTAAAGGCTCTTTTCCTATTTCAAAAGTTTTAGTTTTCGAGGGTAATAGCTACGTATGTTGAAAAAATGAAGATATTAGACAATTTTATGATTGCACATGGTAAAGAACTGGATTAAAGGTTCTTTTCTATTTCAAAAGTTTTAGTTTTCCAGGGTAATAGCTAAGTATGTTGAAAAAATGAAGATATTAGACTATTTTATGATTGCACATGGTAAAGAATTTGATTAAAGGCTCTTTTCCTATTTCAAAAGTTTTAGTTTTCTAGGGTAATAGCTACGTATGTTGAAAAAATGAAGATACTAGACTATTTTATGATTGCAAATGGTAAAGAATGTGATTAAAGGCTCTTTTCCTATTTCAAAAGTTCTAGTTTTCGAGGGTAATAGCTACGTATGTTGAAAAAATGAAGATATTAGACTATTTTATGATTGCAAATGGTAAAGAATGTGATTAAAGGCTCTTTTCCTATGTCAAAAGTTTTAGTTTTCGAGGGTAATAGCTACGTATGTTGAAAAAATGAAGATATTAGACAATTTTATGATTGCACATGGTAAAGAATGTGATTAAAGGCTCTTTTCCTATTTCAAAAGTTTTAGTTTTCCAGGGTAATAGCTACGTATGTTGAAAAAAATGAATATATTAGAATATTTTATGATTGCAAATGGTAAAGAATGTGATTAAAGGCTCTTTTCCTATTTCAAAATGTTTAGTTTTTGAGGGTAATAGCTACGTATGTTGAAAAAAAATGAAGATATTAGACTTTTTTATGATTGCACATGGTAAAGAATGTGATTAAAGGCTCTTTTCCTATTTTAAAAGTTTTAGTTTTCGAGGGTAAGAGCTTTGTATGTTGAAAAAATGAAGATATTAGACAATTTTATGATTGCACATGGTAAAGAATGTGATTAAAGGCTCTTTTCTATTTCAAAAGTTTTAGTTTTCCAGGGTAATAGCTAAGTATGTTGAAAAAATGAAGATACTAGACTATTTTATGATTGCACATGGTAAAGAATTTGATTAAAGGCTCTTTTCCTATTTCAAAAGTTTTAGTTTTCGAGGGTAATAGCTACGTATGTTGAAAAAACTAAGATATTAGACTATTTTATGATTGCACATGGTAAAGAATGTGATTAAAGGCTCTTTTCCTATTTCAAAATGTTTAGTTTTTGAGGGTAATAGCTACGTATGTTGAAAAAAATGAAGATATTAGACTATTTTATGATTGCACATGGTATAGAATGTTATTAAAGGCTCTTTTCTATTTCAAAAGTTTTAGTTTTCGAGGGTAATAGCTACGTATGTTGAAAAAATGAAGATATTAGACTATTTTATGATTGCAAATGGTAAAGAATGTGATTAAAGGCTCTTTTCCTATGTCAAAAGTTTTAGTTTTCGAGGGTAATAGCTACGTATGTTGAAAAAATGAAGATATTAGACTATTTTATGATTGCAAATGGTAAAGAATGTGATAAAGGCTCTTTTCCTATGTCAAAAGTTTTAGTTTTCGAGGGTAATAGCTACGTATGTTGAAAAAATGAAGATATTAGACTATTTTATGATTGCATATGGAAGAATGTGATTAAAGGCTCTTTTCCTATGTCAAAAGTTTTAGTTTTCGAGGGTAATAGCTACGTATGTTGGAAAAAATGAAGATATTAGACTATTTTATGATTGCACATGGTAAAGAATGTGATTAAAGGCTCTTTTCCTATTTCAAAAGTTTTAGTTTTCGAGGGTAATAGCTACGTATGTTGAAAAAATGAAGATATTAGACTATTTTATGATTGCACATGGTAAAGAATGTGATTAAAGGCTCTTTTCCTATTTCAAAAGTTTTAGTTTTCGAGGGTAATAGCTACGTATGTTGAAAAAAATGAAGATATTAGACTATTTTATGATTGCACATGGTAAAGAATGTGATTAAAGGCTCTTTTAAAAGTATTTAGAATGTGATTAAAGGATCTTAGACTATTTTATGATTGCAATGGTAAAGAATGTGATAAAGGCTCTTTTCCTATTTCAAAAGTTTTAGTTTTCGAGGGTAATAGCTACGTATGTTGAAAAAATGAAGATATTAGACTATTTTATGATTGCAAATGGTAAAGAATGTGATTAAAGGCTCTTTTCCTATGTCAAAAGTTTTAGTTTTCGAGGGTAATAGCTACCTATGTTGGAAAAAAATGAAGATATTAGACTATTTTATGATTGCACATGGTAAAGAATGTGATTAAAGGCTCTTTTCCTATGTCAAAAGTTTTAGTTTTCGAGGGTAATAGCTACCTATGTTGAAAAAATGAAGATATTAGACTATTTTATGATTGCACTTGGTAAAGAATGTGATTAAAGGCTCTTTTCCTATTTCAAAAGTTTTAGTTTTCGAGGGTAATAGCTACGTATGTTGAAAAAATGAAGATATTAGACTATTTTATGATTGCAAATGGTAAAGAATGTGATTAAAGGCTCTTTTCCTATTTCAAAAGTTTTAGTTTTCGAGGGTAATAGCTACGTATGTTGAAAAAATGAAGATATTAGACTATTTTATGA
The DNA here is from genome assembly GCF_032884065.1 of Artemia franciscana. Taxonomy (NCBI): domain Eukaryota; kingdom Metazoa; phylum Arthropoda; class Branchiopoda; order Anostraca; family Artemiidae; genus Artemia; species Artemia franciscana. The sequence continues at coordinate 4,029 of NW_027065499.1, read as the reverse complement.
TTGCACATGGTAAAGAATGTGATTAAAGGCTCTTTTGCTATGTCAAAAGTTTTAGTTTTGAGGGTAATAGCTACGTATGTTGAAAAAAATGAAGATATGAGACTATTTTATGATTGCACATGGTAAAGAATGTGATTAAAGGCTCTTTTCCTATTTCAAAAGTTTTAGTTTTCGAGGGTAATAGCTACGTATGTTGAAAAAATGAAGATATTAGACTATTTTATGATTGCACATGGTAAAGAATGTGATTAAAGGCTCTTTTCCTATTTCAAAAGTTTTAGTTTTCGAGGGTAATAGCTACGTATGTTGAAAAAATGAAGATATTAGACTATTTTATGATTGCACATGGTAAAGAATGTGATTAAAGGCTCTTTTCCTATTTCAAAAGTTTTAGTTTTCAAGGGTAAGAGGTTTGTCTGTGAAAAAATGAAGATATTAGACTATTTTATGATTGCATATGGTAAAGAATGTGATTAAAGGCTCTTTTCCTATGTCAAAAGTTTTAGTTTTCGAGGGTAATAGCTACGTATGTTGAAAAAATGAAGATATTAGACAATTTTATGATTGCACATGGTAAAGAATGTGATTAAAGGCTCTTTTCCTATTTCAAAAGTTTTAGTTTTCGAGGGTAATAGCTACGTATGTTGAAAAAATGAAGATATTAGACTATTTTATGATTGCAAATGGTAAAGAATGTGATTAAAGGCTCTTTTCCTATGTCAAAAGTTTTAGTTTTCTAGGGTAATAGCTACGTATGTTGAAAAAATGAAGATATTAGACTATTTTATGATTGCAAATGGTAAAGAATGTGATTAAAGGCTCTTTTCCTATTTCAAAAGTTTTAGTTTTCGAGGGTAATAGCTACGTATGTTGAAAAAATGAAGATATTAGACTATTTTATGATTGCAAATGGTAAAGAATGTGATTAAAGGCTCTTTTCCTATTTCAAAAGTTTTAGTTTTCGAGGGTAATAGCTACGTATGTTGAAAAAAATGAAGATATTAGACTATTTTATGATTGCACATGGTAAAGAATGTGATTAAAGGCTCTTTTCCTATTTCAAAAGTTTTAGTTTTCGAGGGTAATAGCTACCTATGTTGAAAAAATGAAGATATTAGACTATTTTATGATTGCACATGGTAAAGAATGTGATTAAAGGCTCTTTTCCTATTTCAAAAGTTTTAGTTTTCGAGGGTAATAGCTACGTATGTTGAAAAAATGAAGATATTAGACTATTTTATGATTGCAACATGGTAAAGAATGTGATTAAAGGCTCTTTTCCTATTTCAAAAGTTTTAGTTTTGAGGGTAATAGCTACGTATGTTGAAAAAATGAAGATATTAGACTATTTTATGATTGCACATGGTAAAGAATGTGATTAAAGGCTCTTTTCCTATTTCAAAAGTTTTAGTTTTCGAGGTAATAGCTACGTATGTTGAAAAAATGAAGATATTAGACTATTTTATGATTGCAATGGTAAAGAATGTGATTAAAGGCTCTTTTCCTATTTCAAAAGTTTTAGTTTTCGAGGGTAATAGCTACGTATGTTGAAAAAATGAAGATATTAGACTATTTTATGATTGCAAATGGTAAAGAATGTGATTAAAGGCTCTTTTCCTATGTCAAAAGTTTTAGTTTTCGAGGGTAATAGCTACGTATGTTGAAAAAATGAAGATATTAGACTATTTTATGATTGCACATGGTAAAGAATGTGATTAAAGGCTCTTTTCCTATTTCAAAAGTTTTAGTTTTCGAGGGTAATAGCTAGTATGTTGAAAAAATGAAGATATTAGACTATTTTATGATTGCACATGGTAAAGAATGTGATTAAAGGCTCTTTTTCCTATTTCAAAAGTTTTAGTTTTCGAGGGTAATAGCTACGTATGTTGAAAAAATGAAGATATTAGACTATTTTATGATTGCAAATGGTAAAGAATGTGATTAAAGGCTCTTTTCCTATGTCAAAAGTTTTAGTTTTCGAGGGTAATAGCTACGTATGTTGAAAAAATGAAGATATTAGACTATTTTATGATTGCAAATGGTAAAGAATGTGATTAAAGGCTCTTTTCCTATGTCAAAAGTTTTAGTTTTCGAGGGTAATAGCTACGTATGTTGAAAAAATGAAGATATTAGACTATTTTATGATTGCAGAAATGGTAAAGAATGTGATTAAAGGCTCTTTTCCTATGTCAAAAGTTTTAGTTTTCGAGGGTAATAGCTACGTATGTTGGAAAAAATGAAGATATTAGACTATTTTATGATTGCAAATGGTAAAGAATGTGATTAAAGGCTCTTTTCCTATTTCAAAAGTTTTTAGTTTTCGAGGGTAATAGCTACGTATGTTGAAAAAATGAAGATATTAGACTATTTTATGATTGCATATGGTAAAGAATGTGATTAAAGGCTCTTTTCCTATTTCAAAAGTTTTAGTTTTCGAGGGTAATAGCTACGTATGTTGAAAAAATGAAGATATTAGACTATTTTATGATTGCACATGGTAAAGAACTGGATTAAAGGCTCTTTTCCTATTTCAAAAGTTTTAGTTTTCAGGGGTAATAGCTACGTATGTTGAAAAAATGAAGATATTAGACTATTTTATGATTGCAAATGGTAAAGAATGTGATTAAAGGCTCTTTTCCTATTTCAAAAGTTTTAGTTTTCGAGGGTAATAGCTACGTATGTTGAAAAAATGAAGATATTAGACTATTTTATGATTGCAAATGGTAAAGAATGTGATTAAAGGCTCTTTTCCTATGTCAAAAGTTTTAGTTTTCGAGGGTAATAGCTACGTATGTTGAAAAAATGAAGATATTAGACTATTTTATGATTGCAAATGGTAAAGAATGTGATTAAAGGCTTCTTTTCCTATGTCAAAAGTTTTAGTTTTCGAGGGTAATAGCTACGTATGTTGAAAAAATGAAGATATTAGACTATTTTATGATTGCACATGGTAAAGAATGTGATTAAAGGCTCTTTTCCTATTTCAAAAGTTTTAGTTTTCGAGGGTAATAGCTACGTATGTTGGAAAAAAATGAAGATATTAGACTATTTTATGATTGCAATGGTAAAGAATGTGATTAAAGGCTCTTTTCCTATGTCAAAAGTTTTAGTTTTCGAGGGTAATAGCTACGTATGTTGAAAAAATGAAGATATTAGACTTTTTTATTATTGCACATGGTAAAGAATGTGATTAAAGGCTCTTTTCCTATTTTCAAAAGTTTTAGTTTTCGAGGGTAATAGCTGTATGTTGAAAAAATGAAGATATTAGACTATTTTATGATTGCACATGGTAAAGAATGTGATTAAAGGCTCTTTTCCTATTTCAAAAGTTTTAGTTTTCAGGGTAATAGCTACGTATGTTGAAAAAAATGAAGATACTAGACTATTTTATGACTGCACATGGTAAAGAATTTGATTAAAGGCTCTTTTCCTATTTCAAAAGTTTTAGTTTTCGAGGGTAATAGCTACGTATGTTGAAAAAATGAAGATATTAGACTATTTTATGATTGCAAATGGTAAAGAATGTGATTAAAGGCTCTTTTCCTATGTCAAAAGTTTTAGTTTTCGAGGGTAATAGCTACGTATGTTGAAAAAATGAAGATATTAGACTATTTTATGATTGTAAATGGTAAAGAATGTGATTAAAGGCTCTTTTCCTATGTCAAAAGTTTTAGTTTTCCGAGGGTAATAGCTACGTATGTTGAAAAAATGAAGATATTAGACTATTTTATGATTGCAAATGGTAAAGAATGTGATTTAAAGGCTCTTTTCCTATGTCAAAAGCTTTAGTTTTCGAGGGTAATAGCTACGTATGTTGAAAAAAATGAAGATATTAGACTATTTTATGATTGTAAATGGTGAAGAATGTGAATAAAGGCTCTTTTCCTATGTCAAAAGTTTTAGTTTTCGAGGGTAATAGCTACGTATGTTGAAAAAATGAAGATATTAGACAATTTTATGATTGCACATGGTAAAGAATGTGATTAAAGGCTCTTTTCCTATGTCAAAAGTTTTAGTTTTCCAGGGTAA
>NW_027065498.1:0-21734 GCF_032884065.1 Artemia franciscana | reverse complement strand
TTTTTCAACATACGTAGCTATTACCCTCGAAAACTAAAACTTTTGACATAGGAAAAGAGCCTTTAATCACATTCTTTACCATGTGCAATCATAAAATAGTCTAATATCTTCATTTTTTCAACATACGTAGCTATTACCCTCGAAAACTAAAACTTTTGAAATAGGAAAAGAGCCTTTAATCACATTCTTTACCATGTGCAATCATAAAATAGTCTAATATCTTCATTTTTTCAACATACGTAGCTATTACCCTCGAAAACTAAAACTTTTGAAATAGGAAAAGAGCCTTTAATCACATTCTTTACCATTTGCAATCGTAAAATAGTCTAATATCTTCATTTTTTCAACATACGTAGCTATTACCCTCGAAAACTAAAACTTTTGAAATAGGAAAAGAGCCTTTAATCACATTCTTTACCATGTGCAATCATAAAATAGTCTAATATCTTCATTTTTTCAACAAGTAGCTATTACCCTCGAAAACTAAAACTTTTGAAATAGGAAAAGAGCCTTTAATCACATTCTTTACCATTGCAATCATAAAATAGTCTAATATCTTCATTTTTTCAACATACGTAGCTATTACCCTCGAAAACTAAAACTTTTGAAATAGGAAAAGAGCCTTTAATCACATTCTTTACCATTTGCAATCATAAAATAGTCTAATATCTTCATTTTTTCAACATACGTAGCTATTACCCTCGAAAACTAAAACTTTTGAAATAGGAAAAGAGCCTTTAATCACATTCTTTACCATGTGCAATCATAAAATTGTCTAATATCTTCATTTTTTCCACAGACAAAGCTATTACCCTCGAAAACTAAAACTTTTGAAATAGGAAAAGAGCCTTTAATCACATTCTTTACCATGTGCAATCATAAAATAGTCTAATATCTTCATTTTTTCAACATACGTAGCTATTACCCTCGAAAACTAAAACTTTTGAAATAGGAAAAGAGCCTTTAATCACATTCTTTACCATGTGCAATCATAAAATAGTCTAATATCTTCATTTTTTCAACATACGTAGCTATTACCCTCGAAAACTAAAACTTTTGAAATAGGAAAAGAGCCTTTAATCACATTCTTTACCATTGCAATCATAAAATAGTCTAATATCTTCATTTTTTCAACACACGTAGCTATTACCCTCGAAAACTAAAACTTTTGACATAGGAAAAGAGCCTTTAATCACATTCTTTACCATGTGCAATCATAAAATAGTCTAATATCTTCATTTTTTCAACATACGTAGCTATTACCCTCGAAAACTAAAACTTTTGAAATAGGAAAAGAGCCTTTAATCACATTCTTTACCATTGCAATCATAAAATAGTCTAATATCTTCATTTTTTCAACATACGTAGCTATTACCCTCGAAAACTAAAACTTTTGAAATAGGAAAAGAGCCTTTAATCACATTCTTTACCATGTGCAATCATAAAATAGTCTAATATCTTCATTTTTTCAACATACGTAGCTATTACCCTCGAAAACTAAAACTTTTGACATAGGAAAAGAGCCTTTAATCACATTCTTTACCATGTGCAATCATAAAATAGTCTAATATCTTCATTTTTTCACACATAGCTATTACCCTCGAAAACTAAAACTTTTGAAATAGGAAAAGAGCCTTTAATCACATTCTTTACCATTTGCAATCATAAAATAGTCTAATATCTTCATTTTTTCAACATACGTAGCTATTACCCTCGAAAACTAAAACTTTTGACATAGGAAAAGAGCCTTTAATCACATTCTTTACCATGTGCAATCATAAAATAGTCTAATATCTTCATTTTTTCAACATACGTAGCTATTACCCTCGAAAACTAAAACTTTTGAAATAGGAAAAGAGCCTTTAATCACATTCTTTACCATTTGCAATCATAAAATAGTCTAATATCTTCATTTTTTCAACATACGTAGCTATTACCCTCGAAAACTAAAACTTTTGAAATAGGAAAAGAGCCTTTAATCACATTCTTTACCATTTGCAATCATAAAATAGTCTAATATCTTCATTTTTTCAACATACGTAGCTATTACCCTCGAAAACTAAAACTTTTGAAATAGGAAAAGAGCCTTTAATCACATTCTTTACCATTGCAATCATAAAATAGTCTAATATCTTCATTTTTTCAACATACGTAGCTATTACCCTCGAAAACTAAAACTTTTGAAATAGGAAAAGAGCCTTTAATCACATTCTTTACCATTTGCAATCATAAAATAGTCTAATATCTTCATTTTTTCAACATACGTAGCTATTACCCTCGAAAACTAAAACTTTTGAAATAGGAAAAGAGCCTTTAATCACATTCTTTACCATTTGCAATCATAAAATAGTCTAATATCTTCATTTTTTCAACATACGTAGCTATTACCCTCGAAAACTAAAACTTTTGAAATAGGAAAAGAGCCTTTAATCACATTCTTTACCATGTGCAATCATAAAATAGTCTAATATCTTCATTTTTTCAACATACGTAGCTATTACCCTCGAAAACTAAAACTTTTGAAATAGGAAAAGAGCCTTTAATCACATTCTTTACCATGTGCAATCATAAAATAGTCTAATATCTTCATTTTTTCAACATACGTAGCTATTACCCTCGAAAACTAAAACTTTTGAAATAGGAAAAGAGCCTTTAATCACATTCTTTACCATGTGCAATCATAAAATAGTCTAATATCTTCATTTTTTCAACATACGTAGCTATTACCCTCGAAAACTAAAACTTTTGAAATAGGAAAAGAGCCTTTAATCACATTCTTTACCATGTGCAATCATAAAATAGTCTAATATCTTCATTTTTTCAACATACGTAGCTATTACCCTCGAAAACTAAAACTTTTGAAATAGGAAAAGAGCCTTTAATCACATTCTTTACCATTTGCAATCATAAAATAGTCTAATATCTTCATTTTTTCAACATACGTAGCTATTACCCTCGAAAACTAAAACTTTTGAAATAGGAAAAGAGCCTTTAATCACATTCTTTACCATGTGCAATCATAAAATAGTCTAATATCTTCATTTTTTCAACATACGTAGCTATTACCCTCGAAAACTAAAACTTTTGACATAGGAAAAGAGCCTTTAATCACATTCTTTACCATGTGCAATCATAAAATAGTCTAATATCTTCATTTTTTCAACATACGTAGCTATTACCCTCGAAAACTAAAACTTTTGAAATAGGAAAAGAGCCTTTAATCACATTCTTTACCATGTGCAATCATAAAATAGTCTAATATCTTCATTTTTTCAACATACGTAGCTATTACCCTCGAAAACTAAAACTTTTGAAATAGGAAAAGAGCCTTTAATCACATTCTTTACCATTGCAATCATAAAATAGTCTAATATCTTCATTTTTTCAACATACGTAGCTATTACCCTCGAAAACTAAAACTTTTGAAATAGGAAAAGAGCCTTTAATCACATTCTTTACCATGTGCAATCATAAAATAGTCTAATATCTTCATTTTTTCAACATACGTAGCTATTACCCTCGAAAACTAAAACTTTTGAAATAGGAAAAGAGCCTTTAATCACATTCTTTACCATTTGCAATCATAAAATAGTCTAATATCTTCATTTTTTCAACATACGTAGCTATTACCCTCGAAAACTAAAACTTTTGAAATAGGAAAAGAGCCTTTAATCACATTCTTTACCATTTGCAATCATAAAATAGTCTAATATCTTCATTTTTTCAACATACGTAGCTATTACCCTCGAAAACTAAAACTTTTGAAATAGGAAAAGAGCCTTTAATCACATTCTTTACCATTGCAATCATAAAATAGTCTAATATCTTCATTTTTTCAACATACGTAGCTATTACCCTCGAAAACTAAAACTTTTGAAATAGGAAAAGAGCCTTTAATCACATTCTTTACCATTTGCAATCATAAAATAGTCTAATATCTTCATTTTTTCAACATACGTAGCTATTACCCTCGAAAACTAAAACTTTTGAAATAGGAAAAGAGCCTTTAATCACATTCTTTACCATTGCAATCATAAAATAGTCTAATATCTTCATTTTTTCAACATACGTAGCTATTACCCTCGAAAACTAAAACTTTTGAAATAGGAAAAGAGCCTTTAATCACATTCTTTACCATGTGCAATCATAAAATAGTCTAATATCTTCATTTTTTCAACATACGTAGCTATTACCCTCGAAAACTAAAACTTTTGAAATAGGAAAAGAGCCTTTAATCACATTCTTTACCATTTGCAATCATAAAATAGTCTAATATCTTCATTTTTTCAACATACGTAGCTATTACCCTCGAAAACTAAAACTTTTGAAATAGGAAAAGAGCCTTTAATCACATTCTTTACCATGTGCAATCATAAAATAGTCTAATATCTTCATTTTTTCAACATACGTAGCTATTACCCTCGAAAACTAAAACTTTTGAAATAGGAAAAGAGCCTTTAATCACATTCTTTACCATTGCAATCATAAAATAGTCTAATATCTTCATTTTTTCAACATACGTAGCTATTACCCTCGAAAACTAAAACTTTTGAAATAGGAAAAGAGCCTTTAATCACATTCTTTACCATTTGCAATCATAAAATAGTCTAATATCTTCATTTTTTCAACATACGTAGCTATTACCCTCGAAAACTAAAACTTTTGAAATAGGAAAAGAGCCTTTAATCACATTCTTTACCATGTGCAATCATAAAATAGTCTAATATCTTCATTTTTTCAACATACGTAGCTATTACCCTCGAAAACTAAAACTTTTGAAATAGGAAAAGAGCCTTTAATCACATTCTTTACCATGTGCAATCATAAAATAGTCTAATATCTTCATTTTTTCAACATACGTAGCTATTACCCTCGAAAACTAAAACTTTTGAAATAGGAAAAGAGCCTTTAATCACATTCTTTACCATTGCAATCATAAAATAGTCTAATATCTTCATTTTTTCAACATACGTAGCTATTACCCTCGAAAACTAAAACTTTTGAAATAGGAAAAGAGCCTTTAATCACATTCTTTACCATGTGCAATCATAAAATAGTCTAATATCTTCATTTTTTCAACATACGTAGCTATTACCCTCGAAAACTAAAACTTTTGAAATAGGAAAAGAGCCTTTAATCACATTCTTTACCATTGCAATCATAAAATAGTCTAATATCTTCATTTTTTCAACATACGTAGCTATTACCCTCGAAAACTAAAACTTTTGAAATAGGAAAAGAGCCTTTAATCACATTCTTTACCATTTGCAATCATAAAATAGTCTAATATCTTCATTTTTTCAACATACGTAGCTATTACCCTCGAAAACTAAAACTTTTGAAATAGGAAAAGAGCCTTTAATCACATTCTTTACCATTTGCAATCATAAAATAGTCTAATATCTTCATTTTTTCAACATACGTAGCTATTACCCTCGAAAACTAAAACTTTTGAAATAGGAAAAGAGCCTTTAATCACATTCTTTACCATTTGCAATCATAAAATAGTCTAATATCTTCATTTTTTCAACATACGTAGCTATTACCCTCGAAAACTAAAACTTTTGAAATAGGAAAAGAGCCTTTAATCACATTCTTTACCATTTGCAATCATAAAATAGTCTAATATCTTCATTTTTTCAACATACGTAGCTATTACCCTCGAAAACTAAAACTTTTGAAATAGGAAAAGAGCCTTTAATCACATTCTTTACCATGTGCAATCATAAAATAGTCTAATATCTTCATTTTTTCAACATACGTAGCTATTACCCTCGAAAACTAAAACTTTTGAAATAGGAAAAGAGCCTTTAATCACATTCTTTACCATGTGCAATCATAAAATAGTCTAATATCTTCATTTTTTCAACATACGTAGCTATTACCCTCGAAAACTAAAACTTTTGACATAGGAAAAGAGCCTTTAATCACATTCTTTACCATGTGCAATCATAAAATAGTCTAATATCTTCATTTTTTCAACATACGTAGCTATTACCCTCGAAAACTAAAACTTTTGAAATAGGAAAAGAGCCTTTAATCACATTCTTTACCATGTGCAATCATAAAATAGTCTAATATCTTCATTTTTTCAACATACGTAGCTATTACCCTCGAAAACTAAAACTTTTGAAATAGGAAAAGAGCCTTTAATCACATTCTTTACCATTGCAATCATAAAATAGTCTAATATCTTCATTTTTTCAACATACGTAGCTATTACCCTCGAAAACTAAAACTTTTGAAATAGGAAAAGAGCCTTTAATCACATTCTTTACCATGTGCAATCATAAAATAGTCTAATATCTTCATTTTTTCAACATACGTAGCTATTACCCTCGAAAACTAAAACTTTTGAAATAGGAAAAGAGCCTTTAATCACATTCTTTACCATGTGCAATCATAAAATAGTCTAATATCTTCATTTTTTCAACATACGTAGCTATTACCCTCGAAAACTAAAACTTTTGAAATAGGAAAAGAGCCTTTAATCACATTCTTTACCATGTGCAATCATAAAATAGTCTAATATCTTCATTTTTTCAACATACGTAGCTATTACCCTCGAAAACTAAAACTTTTGAAATAGGAAAAGAGCCTTTAATCACATTCTTTACCATGTGCAATCATAAAATAGTCTAATATCTTCATTTTTTCAACATACGTAGCTATTACCCTCGAAAACTAAAACTTTTGAAATAGGAAAAGAGCCTTTAATCACATTCTTTACCATTTGCAATCATAAAATAGTCTAATATCTTCATTTTTTCAACATACGTAGCTATTACCCTCGAAAACTAAAACTTTTGAAATAGGAAAAGAGCCTTTAATCACATTCTTTACCATTGCAATCATAAAATAGTCTAATATCTTCATTTTTTCAACATACGTAGCTATTACCCTCGAAAACTAAAACTTTTGAAATAGGAAAAGAGCCTTTAATCACATTCTTTACCATTTGCAATCATAAAATAGTCTAATATCTTCATTTTTTCAACATACGTAGCTATTACCCTCGAAAACTAAAACTTTTGAAATAGGAAAAGAGCCTTTAATCACATTCTTTACCATTTGCAATCATAAAATAGTCTAATATCTTCATTTTTTCAACATACGTAGCTATTACCCTCGAAAACTAAAACTTTTGAAATAGGAAAAGAGCCTTTAATCACATTCTTTACCATTTGCAATCATAAAATAGTCTAATATCTTCATTTTTTCAACATACGTAGCTATTACCCTCGAAAACTAAAACTTTTGAAATAGGAAAAGAGCCTTTAATCACATTCTTTACCATGTGCAATCATAAAATAGTCTAATATCTTCATTTTTTCAACATACGTAGCTATTACCCTCGAAAACTAAAACTTTTGAAATAGGAAAAGAGCCTTTAATCACATTCTTTACCATGTGCAATCATAAAATAGTCTAATATCTTCATTTTTTCAACATACGTAGCTATTACCCTCGAAAACTAAAACTTTTGAAATAGGAAAAGAGCCTTTAATCACATTCTTTACCATGTGCAATCATAAAATAGTCTAATATCTTCATTTTTTCAACATACGTAGCTATTACCCTCGAAAACTAAAACTTTTGAAATAGGAAAAGAGCCTTTAATCACATTCTTTACCATGTGCAATCATAAAATAGTCTAATATCTTCATTTTTTCAACATACGTAGCTATTACCCTCGAAAACTAAAACTTTTGAAATAGGAAAAGAGCCTTTAATCACATTCTTTACCATTTGCAATCATAAAATAGTCTAATATCTTCATTTTTTCAACATACGTAGCTATTACCCTCGAAAACTAAAACTTTTGAAATAGGAAAAGAGCCTTTAATCACATTCTTTACCATGTGCAATCATAAAATAGTCTAATATCTTCATTTTTTCAACATACGTAGCTATTACCCTCGAAAACTAAAACTTTTGAAATAGGAAAAGAGCCTTTAATCACATTCTTTACCATGTGCAATCATAAAATAGTCTAATATCTTCATTTTTTCAACATACGTAGCTATTACCCTCGAAAACTAAAACTTTTGAAATAGGAAAAGAGCCTTTAATCACATTCTTTACCATTTGCAATCATAAAATAGTCTAATATCTTCATTTTTTCAACATACGTAGCTATTACCCTCGAAAACTAAAACTTTTGAAATAGGAAAAGAGCCTTTAATCACATTCTTTACCATGTGCAATCATAAAATAGTCTAATATCTTCATTTTTTCAACATACGTAGCTATTACCCTCGAAAACTAAAACTTTTGAAATAGGAAAAGAGCCTTTAATCACATTCTTTACCATTGCAATCATAAAATAGTCTAATATCTTCATTTTTTCAACATACGTAGCTATTACCCTCGAAAACTAAAACTTTTGAAATAGGAAAAGAGCCTTTAATCACATTCTTTACCATTTGCAATCATAAAATAGTCTAATATCTTCATTTTTTCAACATACGTAGCTATTACCCTCGAAAACTAAAACTTTTGAAATAGGAAAAGAGCCTTTAATCACATTCTTTACCATGTGCAATCATAAAATAGTCTAATATCTTCATTTTTTCAACATACGTAGCTATTACCCTCGAAAACTAAAACTTTTGAAATAGGAAAAGAGCCTTTAATCACATTCTTTACCATTTGCAATCATAAAATAGTCTAATATCTTCATTTTTTCAACATACGTAGCTATTACCCTCGAAAACTAAAACTTTTGAAATAGGAAAAGAGCCTTTAATCACATTCTTTACCATTTGCAATCATAAAATAGTCTAATATCTTCATTTTTTCAACATACGTAGCTATTACCCTCGAAAACTAAAACTTTTGAAATAGGAAAAGAGCCTTTAATCACATTCTTTACCATGTGCAATCATAAAATAGTCTAATATCTTCATTTTTTCAACATACGTAGCTATTACCCTCGAAAACTAAAACTTTTGAAATAGGAAAAGAGCCTTTAATCACATTCTTTACCATGTGCAATCATAAAATAGTCTAATATCTTCATTTTTTCAACATACGTAGCTATTACCCTCGAAAACTAAAACTTTTGAAATAGGAAAAGAGCCTTTAATCACATTCTTTACCATGTGCAATCATAAAATAGTCTAATATCTTCATTTTTTCAACATACGTAGCTATTACCCTCGAAAACTAAAACTTTTGAAATAGGAAAAGAGCCTTTAATCACATTCTTTACCATGTGCAATCATAAAATAGTCTAATATCTTCATTTTTTCAACATACGTAGCTATTACCCTCGAAAACTAAAACTTTTGAAATAGGAAAAGAGCCTTTAATCACATTCTTTACCATTTGCAATCATAAAATAGTCTAATATCTTCATTTTTTCAACATACGTAGCTATTACCCTCGAAAACTAAAACTTTTGAAATAGGAAAAGAGCCTTTAATCACATTCTTTACCATTTGCAATCATAAAATAGTCTAATATCTTCATTTTTTCAACATACGTAGCTATTACCCTCGAAAACTAAAACTTTTGAAATAGGAAAAGAGCCTTTAATCACATTCTTTACCATGTGCAATCATAAAATAGTCTAATATCTTCATTTTTTCAACAGACGTAGCTATTACCCTCGAAAACTAAAACTTTTGAAATAGGAAAAGAGCCTTTAATCACATTCTTTACCATTTGCAATCATAAAATAGTCTAATATCTTCATTTTTTCAACATACGTAGCTATTACCCTCGAAAACTAAAACTTTTGAAATAGGAAAAGAGCCTTTAATCACATTCTTTACCATTTGCAATCATAAAATAGTCTAATATCTTCATTTTTTCAACATACGTAGCTATTACCCTCGAAAACTAAAACTTTTGAAATAGGAAAAGAGCCTTTAATCACATTCTTTACCATGTGCAATCATAAAATAGTCTAATATCTTCATTTTTTCAACATACGTAGCTATTACCCTCGAAAACTAAAACTTTTGAAATAGGAAAAGAGCCTTTAATCACATTCTTTACCATTTGCAATCATAAAATAGTCTAATATCTTCATTTTTTCAACATACGTAGCTATTACCCTCGAAAACTAAAACTTTTGAAATAGGAAAAGAGCCTTTAATCACATTCTTTACCATTGCAATCATAAAATAGTCTAATATCTTCATTTTTTCAACATACGTAGCTATTACCCTCGAAAACTAAAACTTTTGAATAGGAAAAGAGCCTTTAATCACATTCTTTACCATTGCAATCATAAAATAGTCTAATATCTTCATTTTTTCAACATACGTAGCTATTACCCTCGAAAACTAAAACTTTTGAAATAGGAAAAGAGCCTTTAATCACATTCTTTACCATTTGCAATCATAAAATAGTCTAATATCTTCATTTTTTCAACATACGTAGCTATTACCCTCGAAAACTAAAACTTTTGAAATAGGAAAAGAGCCTTTAATCACATTCTTTACCATTTGCAATCATAAAATAGTCTAATATCTTCATTTTTTCAACATACGTAGCTATTACCCTCGAAAACTAAAACTTTTGAAATAGGAAAAGAGCCTTTAATCACATTCTTTACCATGTGCAATCATAAAATAGTCTAATATCTTCATTTTTTCAACATACGTAGCTATTACCCTCGAAAACTAAAACTTTTGAAATAGGAAAAGAGCCTTTAATCACATTCTTTACCATGTGCAATCATAAAATAGTCTAATATCTTCATTTTTTCAACATACGTAGCTATTACCCTCGAAAACTAAAACTTTTGAAATAGGAAAAGAGCCTTTAATCACATTCTTTACCATGTGCAATCATAAAATAGTCTAATATCTTCATTTTTTCAACATACGTAGCTATTACCCTCGAAAACTAAAACTTTTGAAATAGGAAAAGAGCCTTTAATCACATTCTTTACCATTGCAATCATAAAATAGTCTAATATCTTCATTTTTTCAACATACGTAGCTATTACCCTCGAAAACTAAAACTTTTGAAATAGGAAAAGAGCCTTTAATCACATTCTTTACCATTTGCAATCATAAAATAGTCTAATATCTTCATTTTTTCAACATACGTAGCTATTACCCTCGAAAACTAAAACTTTTGAAATAGGAAAAGAGCCTTTAATCACATTCTTTACCATGTGCAATCATAAAATAGTCTAATATCTTCATTTTTTCAACATACGTAGCTATTACCCTCGAAAACTAAAACTTTTGAAATAGGAAAAGAGCCTTTAATCACATTCTTTACCATGTGCAATCATAAAATAGTCTAATATCTTCATTTTTTCAACATACGTAGCTATTACCCTCGAAAACTAAAACTTTTGAAATAGGAAAAGAGCCTTTAATCACATTCTTTACCATTTGCAATCATAAAATAGTCTAATATCTTCATTTTTTCAACATACGTAGCTATTACCCTCGAAAACTAAAACTTTTGAAATAGGAAAAGAGCCTTTAATCACATTCTTTACCATGTGCAATCATAAAATAGTCTAATATCTTCATTTTTTCACACATAAGCTATTACCCTCGAAAACTAAAACTTTTGAAATAGGAAAAGAGCCTTTAATCACATTCTTTACCATGTGCAATCATAAAATAGTCTAATATCTTCATTTTTTCAACATACGTAGCTATTACCCTCGAAAACTAAAACTTTTGAAATAGGAAAAGAGCCTTTAATCACATTCTTTACCATGTGCAATCATAAAATAGTCTAATATCTTCATTTTTTCAACATACGTAGCTATTACCCTCGAAAACTAAAACTTTTGACATAGGAAAAGAGCCTTTAATCACATTCTTTACCATGTGCAATCATAAAATAGTCTAATATCTTCATTTTTTCAACATACGTAGCTATTACCCTCGAAAACTAAAACTTTTGACATAGGAAAAGAGCCTTTAATCACATTCTTTACCATGTGCAATCATAAAATAGTCTAATATCTTCATTTTTTCAACATACGTAGCTATTACCCTCGAAAACTAAAACTTTTGAAATAGGAAAAGAGCCTTTAATCACATTCTTTACCATTTGCAATCATAAAATAGTCTAATATCTTCATTTTTTCAACATACGTAGCTATTACCCTCGAAAACTAAAACTTTTGAAATAGGAAAAGAGCCTTTAATCACATTCTTTACCATGTGCAATCATAAAATAGTCTAATATCTTCATTTTTTCAACATACGTAGCTATTACCCTCGAAAACTAAAACTTTTGAAATAGGAAAAGAGCCTTTAATCACATTCTTTACCATGTGCAATCATAAAATAGTCTAATATCTTCATTTTTTCCACAACATAGCTATTACCCTCGAAAACTAAAACTTTTGAAATAGGAAAAGAGCCTTTAATCACATTCTTTACCATGTGCAATCATAAAATAGTCTAATATCTTCATTTTTTCAACATACGTAGCTATTACCCTCGAAAACTAAAACTTTTGAAATAGGAAAAGAGCCTTTAATCACATTCTTTACCATGTGCAATCATAAAATAGTCTAATATCTTCATTTTTTCAACATACGTAGCTATTACCCTCGAAAACTAAAACTTTTGAAATAGGAAAAGAGCCTTTAATCACATTCTTTACCATTTGCAATCATAAAATAGTCTAATATCTTCATTTTTTCAACATACGTAGCTATTACCCTCGAAAACTAAAACTTTTGAAATAGGAAAAGAGCCTTTAATCACATTCTTTACCATGTGCAATCATAAAATAGTCTAATATCTTCATTTTTTCAACATACGTAGCTATTACCCTCGAAAACTAAAACTTTTGAAATAGGAAAAGAGCCTTTAATCACATTCTTTACCATGTGCAATCATAAAATAGTCTAATATCTTCATTTTTTCAACATACGTAGCTATTACCCTCGAAAACTAAAACTTTTGAAATAGGAAAAGAGCCTTTAATCACATTCTTTACCATTTGCAATCATAAAATAGTCTAATATCTTCATTTTTTCAACATACGTAGCTATTACCCTCGAAAACTAAAACTTTTGAAATAGGAAAAGAGCCTTTAATCACATTCTTTACCATTTGCAATCATAAAATAGTCTAATATCTTCATTTTTTCAACATACGTAGCTATTACCCTCGAAAACTAAAACTTTTGAAATAGGAAAAGAGCCTTTAATCACATTCTTTACCATGTGCAATCATAAAATAGTCTAATATCTTCATTTTTTCAACATACGTAGCTATTACCCTCGAAAACTAAAACTTTTGACATAGGAAAAGAGCCTTTAATCACATTCTTTACCATGTGCAATCATAAAATAGTCTAATATCTTCATTTTTTCAACATACGTAGCTATTACCCTCGAAAACTAAAACTTTTGAATAGGAAAAGAGCCTTTAATCACATTCTTTACCATTGTGCAATCATAAAATAGTCTAATATCTTCATTTTTTCAACATACGTAGCTATTACCCTCGAAAACTAAAACTTTTGACATAGGAAAAGAGCCTTTAATCACATTCTTTACCATGTGCAATCATAAAATAGTCTAATATCTTCATTTTTTCAACATACGTAGCTATTACCCTCGAAAACTAAAACTTTTGACATAGGAAAAGAGCCTTTAATCACATTCTTTACCATGTGCAATCATAAAATAGTCTAATATCTTCATTTTTTCAACATACGTAGCTATTACCCTCGAAAACTAAAACTTTTGAAATAGGAAAAGAGCCTTTAATCACATTCTTTACCATGTGCAATCATAAAATAGTCTAATATCTTCATTTTTTCAACATACGTAGCTATTACCCTCGAAAACTAAAACTTTTGAAATAGGAAAAGAGCCTTTAATCACATTCTTTACCATGTGCAATCATAAAATAGTCTAATATCTTCATTTTTTCAACATACGTAGCTATTACCCTCGAAAACTAAAACTTTTGACATAGGAAAAGAGCCTTTAATCACATTCTTTACCATGTGCAATCATAAAATAGTCTAATATCTTCATTTTTTCCACATACGTAGCTATTACCCTCGAAAACTAAAACTTTTGAAATAGGAAAAGAGCCTTTAATCACATTCTTTACCATGTGCAATCATAAAATAGTCTAATATCTTCATTTTTTCAACATACGTAGCTATTACCCTCGAAAACTAAAACTTTTGAAATAGGAAAAGAGCCTTTAATCACATTCTTTACCATTTGCAATCATAAAATAGTCTAATATCTTCATTTTTTCAACATACGTAGCTATTACCCTCGAAAACTAAAACTTTTGAAATAGGAAAAGAGCCTTTAATCACATTCTTTACCATTTGCAATCATAAAATAGTCTAATATCTTCATTTTTTCAACATACGTAGCTATTACCCTCGAAAACTAAAACTTTTGAAATAGGAAAAGAGCCTTTAATCACATTCTTTACCATGTGCAATCATAAAATAGTCTAATATCTTCATTTTTTCAACATACGTAGCTATTACCCTCGAAAACTAAAACTTTTGAAATAGGAAAAGAGCCTTTAATCACATTCTTTACCATTGCAATCATAAAATAGTCTAATATCTTCATTTTTTCCACATACGTAGCTATTACCCTCGAAAACTAAAACTTTTGAAATAGGAAAAGAGCCTTTAATCACATTCTTTACCATGTGCAATCATAAAATAGTCTAATATCTTCATTTTTTCAACATACGTAGCTATTACCCTCGAAAACTAAAACTTTTGAAATAGGAAAAGAGCCTTTAATCACATTCTTTACCATTTGCAATCATAAAATAGTCTAATATCTTCATTTTTTCAACATACGTAGCTATTACCCTCGAAAACTAAAACTTTTGAAATAGGAAAAGAGCCTTTAATCACATTCTTTACCATGTGCAATCATAAAATAGTCTAATATCTTCATTTTTTCAACATACGTAGCTATTACCCTCGAAAACTAAAACTTTTGACATAGGAAAAGAGCCTTTAATCACATTCTTTACCATGTGCAATCATAAAATAGTCTAATATCTTCATTTTTTCAACATACGTAGCTATTACCCTCGAAAACTAAAACTTTTGACATAGGAAAAGAGCCTTTAATCACATTCTTTACCATGTGCAATCATAAAATAGTCTAATATCTTCATTTTTTCAACATACGTAGCTATTACCCTCGAAAACTAAAACTTTTGACATAGGAAAAGAGCCTTTAATCACATTCTTTACCATGTGCAATCATAAAATAGTCTAATATCTTCATTTTTTCAACATACGTAGCTATTACCCTCGAAAACTAAAACTTTTGAAATAGGAAAAGAGCCTTTAATCACATTCTTTACCATGTGCAATCATAAAATAGTCTAATATCTTCATTTTTTCAACATACGTAGCTATTACCCTCGAAAACTAAAACTTTTGAAATAGGAAAAGAGCCTTTAATCACATTCTTTACCATGTGCAATCATAAAATAGTCTAATATCTTCATTTTTTCAACATACGTAGCTATTACCCTCGAAAACTAAAACTTTTGACATAGGAAAAGAGCCTTTAATCACATTCTTTACCATGTGCAATCATAAAATAGTCTAATATCTTCATTTTTTCCACAGACATAGCTATTACCCTCGAAAACTAAAACTTTTGAAATAGGAAAAGAGCCTTTAATCACATTCTTTACCATGTGCAATCATAAAATAGTCTAATATCTTCATTTTTTCAACATACGTAGCTATTACCCTCGAAAACTAAAACTTTTGAAATAGGAAAAGAGCCTTTAATCACATTCTTTACCATGTGCAATCATAAAATAGTCTAATATCTTCATTTTTTCAACATACGTAGCTATTACCCTCGAAAACTAAAACTTTTGAATAGGAAAAGAGCCTTTAATCACATTCTTTACCATTTGCAATCATAAAATAGTCTAATATCTTCATTTTTTCCAACATACGTAGCTATTACCCTCGAAAACTAAAACTTTTGACATAGGAAAAGAGCCTTTAATCACATTCTTTACCATGTGCAATCATAAAATAGTCTAATATCTTCATTTTTTCAACATACGTAGCTATTACCCTCGAAAACTAAAACTTTTGAAATAGGAAAAGAGCCTTTAATCACATTCTTTACCATGTGCAATCATAAAATAGTCTAATATCTTCATTTTTTCAACATACGTAGCTATTACCCTCGAAAACTAAAACTTTTGAAATAGGAAAAGAGCCTTTAATCACATTCTTTACCATGTGCAATCATAAAATAGTCTAATATCTTCATTTTTTCCACATACGTAGCTATTACCCTCGAAAACTAAAACTTTTGAAATAGGAAAAGAGCCTTTAATCACATTCTTTACCATTGCAATCATAAAATAGTCTAATATCTTCATTTTTTCAACATACGTAGCTATTACCCTCGAAAACTAAAACTTTTGAAATAGGAAAAGAGCCTTTAATCACATTCTTTACCATGTGCAATCATAAAATAGTCTAATATCTTCATTTTTTCAACATACGTAGCTATTACCCTCGAAAACTAAAACTTTTGAAATAGGAAAAGAGCCTTTAATCACATTCTTTACCATGTGCAATCATAAAATAGTCTAATATCTTCATTTTTTCAACATACGTAGCTATTACCCTCGAAAACTAAAACTTTTGACATAGGAAAAGAGCCTTTAATCACATTCTTTACCATGTGCAATCATAAAATAGTCTAATATCTTCATTTTTTCAACATACGTAGCTATTACCCTCGAAAACTAAAACTTTTGACATAGGAAAAGAGCCTTTAATCACATTCTTTACCATGTGCAATCATAAAATAGTCTAATATCTTCATTTTTTCAACATACGTAGCTATTACCCCGAAAACTAAAACTTTTGAAATAGGAAAAGAGCCTTTAATCACATTCTTTACCATGTGCAATCATAAAATAGTCTAATATCTTCATTTTTTAACATACGTAGCTATTACCCTCGAAAACTAAAACTTTTGAAATAGGAAAAGAGCCTTTAATCACATTTTTTACCATGTGCAATCATAAAATAGTCTAATATCTTCATTTTTTCAACATACGTAGCTATTACCCCGAAAACTAAAACTTTTGACATAGGAAAAGAGCCTTTAATCACATTCTTTACCATGTGCAATCATAAAATAGTCTAATATCTTCATTTTTTCAACATACGTAGCTATTACCCTCGAAAACTAAAACTTTTGACATAGGAAAAGAGCCTTTAATCACATTCTTTACCATGTGCAATCATAAAATAGTCTAATATCTTCATTTTTTCCAACAGACATAGCTATTACCCTCGAAAACTAAAACTTTTGAAATAGGAAAAGAGCCTTTAATCACATTCTTTACCATGTGCAATCATAAAATAGTCTAATATCTTCATTTTTTCAACATACGTAGCTATTACCCTCGAAAACTAAAACTTTTGAAATAGGAAAAGAGCCTTTAATCACATTCTTTACCATTTGCAATCATAAAATAGTCTAATATCTTCATTTTTTCAACATACGTAGCTATTACCCTCGAAAACTAAAACTTTTGAAATAGGAAAAGAGCCTTTAATCACATTCTTTACCATTTGCAATCATAAAATAGTCTAATATCTTCATTTTTTCAACATACGTAGCTATTACCCTCGAAAACTAAAACTTTTGACATAGGAAAAGAGCCTTTAATCACATTCTTTACCATGTGCAATCATAAAATAGTCTAATATCTTCATTTTTTCCAACATATAGCTATTACCCTCGAAAACTAAAACTTTTGAAATAGGAAAAGAGCCTTTAATCACATTCTTTACCATGTGCAATCATAAAATAGTCTAATATCTTCATTTTTTCCACATACGTAGCTATTACCCTCGAAAACTAAAACTTTTGAAATAGGAAAAGAGCCTTTAATCACATTCTTTACCATGTGCAATCATAAAATAGTCTAATATCTTCATTTTTTCAACATACGTAGCTATTACCCTCGAAAACTAAAACTTTTGACATAGGAAAAGAGCCTTTAATCACATTCTTTACCATGTGCAATCATAAAATAGTCTAATATCTTCATTTTTTCAACATACGTAGCTATTACCCTCGAAAACTAAAACTTTTGAAATAGGAAAAGAGCCTTTAATCACATTCTTTACCATGTGCAATCATAAAATAGTCTAATATCTTCATTTTTTCAACATACGTAGCTATTACCCTCGAAAACTAAAACTTTTGAAATAGGAAAAGAGCCTTTAATCACATTCTTTACCATGTGCAATCATAAAATAGTCTAATATCTTCATTTTTTCAACATACGTAGCTATTACCCTCGAAAACTAAAACTTTTGACATAGGAAAAGAGCCTTTAATCACATTCTTTACCATGTGCAATCATAAAATAGTCTAATATCTTCATTTTTTTCACATACATAGCTATTACCCTCGAAAACTAAAACTTTTGACATAGGAAAAGAGCCTTTAATCACATTCTTTACCATGTGCAATCATAAAATAGTCTAATATCTTCATTTTTTCAACATACGTAGCTATTACCCTCGAAAACTAAAACTTTTGAAATAGGAAAAGAGCCTTTAATCACATTCTTTACCATGTGCAATCATAAAATAGTCTAATATCTTCATTTTTTAACATACGTAGCTATTACCCTCGAAAACTAAAACTTTTGAAATAGGAAAAGAGCCTTTAATCACATTCTTTACCATGTGCAATCATAAAATAGTCTAATATCTTCATTTTTTCAACATACGTAGCTATTACCCTCGAAAACTAAAACTTTTGACATAGGAAAAGAGCCTTTAATCACATTCTTTACCATGTGCAATCATAAAATAGTCTAATATCTTCATTTTTTCCACGACGTAGCTATTACCCTCGAAAACTAAAACTTTTGAAATAGGAAAAGAGCCTTTAATCACATTCTTTACCATGTGCAATCATAAAATAGTCTAATATCTTCATTTTTTCCAACAGACATAGCTATTACCCTCGAAAACTAAAACTTTTGAAATAGGAAAAGAGCCTTTAATCACATTCTTTACCATTGCAATCATAAAATAGTCTAATATCTTCATTTTTTCAACATACGTAGCTATTACCCTCGAAAACTAAAACTTTTGAATAGGAAAAGAGCCTTTAATCACATTCTTTACCATTTGCAATCATAAAATAGTCTAATATCTTCATTTTTTCAACATACGTAGCTATTACCCTCGAAAACTAAAACTTTTGAAATAGGAAAAGAGCCTTTAATCACATTCTTTACCATTGCAATCATAAAATAGTCTAATATCTTCATTTTTTCAACATACATAGCTATTACCCTCGAAAACTAAAACTTTTGAACATAGGAAAAGAGCCTTTAATCACATTCTTTACCATGTGCAATCATAAAATAGTCTAATATCTTCATTTTTTCCACGGACGTAGCTATTACCCTCGAAAACTAAAACTTTTGACATAGGAAAAGAGCCTTTAATCACATTCTTTACCATGTGCAATCATAAAATAGTCTAATATCTTCATTTTTTCCACGGACAAAGCTATTACCCTCGAAAACTAAAACTTTTGACATAGGAAAAGAGCCTTTAATCACATTCTTTACCATGTGCAATCATAAAATAGTCTAATATCTTCATTTTTTCAACAAAGCTATTACCCTCGAAAACTAAAACTTTTGACATAGGAAAAGAGCCTTTAATCACATTCTTTACCATGTGCAATCATAAAATAGTCTAATATCTTCATTTTTTCAACATACGTAGCTATTACCCTCGAAAACTAAAACTTTTGAAATAGGAAAAGAGCCTTTAATCACATTCTTTACCATGTGCAATCATAAAATAGTCTAATATCTTCATTTTTTCAACATACGTAGCTATTACCCTCGAAAACTAAAACTTTTGAAATAGGAAAAGAGCCTTTAATCACATTCTTTACCATGTGCAATCATAAAATAGTCTAATATCTTCATTTTTTCAACATACGTAGCTATTACCCTCGAAAACTAAAACTTTTGACATAGGAAAAGAGCCTTTAATCACATTCTTTACCATGTGCAATCATAAAATAGTCTAATATCTTCATTTTTTCCACATACGTAGCTATTACCCTCGAAAACTAAAACTTTTGAAATAGGAAAAGAGCCTTTAATCACATTCTTTACCATGTGCAATCATAAAATAGTCTAATATCTTCATTTATTTAACATACGTAGCTATTACCCTCGAAAACTAAAACTTTTGAAATAGTTAAAGAGCCTTTAATCACATTCTTTACCATGTGCAATCATAAAATAGTCTAATATCTTCATTTTTTCAACATACGTAGCTATTACCCTCGAAAACTAAAACTTTTGACATAGGAAAAGAGCCTTTAATCACATTCTTTACCATGTGCAATCATAAAATAGTCTAATATCTTCATTTTTTCCACGGACGAAGCTATTACCCTCGAAAACTAAAACTTTTGACATAGGAAAAGAGCCTTTAATCACATTCTTTACCATGTGCAATCATAAAATAGTCTAATATCTTCATTTTTTCCAGACATAGCTCTTACCCTCGAAAACTAAAACTTTTGAAATAGGAAAAGAGCCTTTAATCACATTCTTTACCATGTGCAATCATAAAATAGTCTAATATCTTCATTTTTTCCACGGACGTAGCTATTACCCTCGAAAACTAAAACTTTTGACATAGGAAAAGAGCCTTTAATCACATTCTTTACCATTTGCAATCATAAAATAGTCTAATATCTTCATTTTTTCAACATACGTAGCTATTACCCTCGAAAACTAAAACTTTTGAAATAGGAAAAGAGCCTTTAATCACATTCTTTACCATTTGCAATCATAAAATAGTCTAATATCTTCATTTTTTCAACATACGTAGCTATTACCCTCGAAAACTAAAACTTTTGACATAGGAAAAGAGCCTTTAATCACATTCTTTACCATGTGCAATCATAAAATAGTCTAATATCTTCATTTTTTCCAACATACGTAGCTATTACCCTCGAAAACTAAAACTTTTGACATAGGAAAAGAGCCTTTAATCACATTCTTTACCATGTGCAATCATAAAATAGTCTAATATCTTCATTTTTTCCACGGACAAAGCTATTACCCTCGAAAACTAAAACTTTTGAAATAGGAAAAGAGCCTTTAATCACATTCTTTACCATGTGCAATCATAAAATAGTCTAATATCTTCATTTTTTCAACATACGTAGCTATTACCCTCGAAAACTAAAACTTTTGACATAGGAAAAGAGCCTTTAATCACATTCTTTACCATTTGCAATCATAAAATAGTCTAATATCTTCATTTTTTCCATACGTAGCTATTACCCTCGAAAACTAAAACTTTTGACATAGGAAAAGAGCCTTTAATCACATTCTTTACCATGTGCAATCATAAAATAGTCTAATATCTTCATTTTTTCAACATACGTAGCTATTACCCTCGAAAACTAAAACTTTTGAAATAGGAAAAGAGCCTTTAATCACATTCTTTACCATGTGCAATCATAAAATAGTCTAATATCTTCATTTTTTCAACATACGTAGCTATTACCCTCGAAAACTAAAACTTTTGACATAGGAAAAGAGCCTTTAATCACATTCTTTACCATGTGCAATCATAAAATAGTCTAATATCTTCATTTTTTCCACATACATAGCTATTACCCTCGAAAACTAAAACTTTTGACATAGGAAAAGAGCCTTTAATCACATTCTTTA
>NW_027065497.1:0-21736 GCF_032884065.1 Artemia franciscana | reverse complement strand
TGATTTTAGCTGGTCTAGAATCAATAGATTAGAATTCTAGAACCATATGCAAGACGTCACATACGAACTAGTGCTATTCTATTGATTCTATTAGAATCAAACAGAAAGTTTTATTCTAGATTCAAATAGATTTGAATCTATTTATTGAATAGTGAAAAAGTCTTTTCTAAAATGATGTCTTGCATATGACTCATAGAAATAGTAGATAGACTAGCTAGAATCAAACTTTCACTGTTCTGTCTACTATTGATTCTAGCTGGTCTAGAATCAATAGATTAGAATTCTAGAACCATATGCAAGACGTCACATACGAACTAGTGCTATTCTATTGATTCTATTAGAATCAAACAGAAAGTTTGATTCTAGATTCAAATAGATTTGAATCTATTTATTGAATAGTGAAAAAGTCTTTTCTAAAATGACGTCTTGCATACGACTCATAGAAATAGTAGATAGACTAGCTAGAATCAATAGATTAGAATTCTAGAACCATATGCAAGACGTCACATTCGAACTAGTGTTATTCTATTGATTCTATTAGAATCAAACAGAAAGTTTGATTCTAGATTCAAATAGATTTGAATCTATTTATTGAATAGTGAAAAAGTCTTTTCTAAAATGACGTCTTGCATATGACTCATAGAAATAGTAGATAGACTAGCTAGAATCAAACTTTCACTGTTCTATCTACTATTGATTCTAGCTGGTCTAGAATCAATAGATTAGAATTCTAGAACCATATGCAAGACGTCACATACGAACTAGTGCTATTCTATTGATTCTATTAGAATCAAACAGAAAGTTTGATTCTAGATTCAAATAGATTTGAATCTATTTATTGAATAGTGAAAAAGTCTTTTCTAAAGTGACGTCTTGTATATGACTCATAGAAATAGTAGATAAACTAGCTAGAATCAAACTTTCACTGTTCTATCTACTATTGATTCTAGCTGGTCTAGAATCAATAGATTAGAATTCTAGAACCATATGCAAGACGTCACATACGAACTAGTGCTATTCTATTGATTCTATTAGAATCAAACAGAAAGTTTGATTCTAGATTCAAATAGATTTGAATCTATTTATTGAATAGTGAAAAAGTCTTTTCTAAAATGACGTCTTGCATATGACTCATAGAAATAGTAGATAGACTAGCTAGAATCAATAGATTAGAATTCTAGAACCATATGCAAGACGTCACATACGAAATAGTGCTATTCTATTGATTCTATTAGAATCAAACAGAAAGTTTGATTCTAGATTCAAATAGATTTGAATCTATTTATTAAATAGTGAAAAAGTCTTTTCTAAAATGACGTCTTGCATATGACTCCTACAAATAGTAGATAGACTAGCTAGAATCAAACTTTCACTGTTCTATCTACTATTGATTTTAGCTGGTCTAGAATCAATAGATTAGAATTCTAGAACCATATGCAAGACGTCACTTACGAACTAGTGCTATTCTATTGATTCTATTAGAATCAAACAGAAAGTTTGATTCTAGATTCAAATAGATTTGAATCTATTTATTGAATAGTGAAAAAGTCTTTTCTAAAATGAAGTCTTGCATATGACTCATAGAAATAGTAGATAGACTAGCTAGAATCAATAGATTAGAATTCTAGAACCATATGCAAGACGTCACATACGAACTAGTGCTATTCTTTTGATTCTATTAGAATCAAACAGAAAGTTTGATTCTAGATTCAAATAGATTTGAATCTATTTATTGAATAGTGAAAAAGTCTTTTCTAAAATGACGTCTTGCATATGACTCATAGAAATAGTAGATAGACTAGCTAGAATCAAACTTTCACTGTTCTATCTACTATTGATTCTAGCTGGTCTAGAATCAATAGATTAGAATTCTAGAACCATATGCAAGACTTCACATACGAACTAGTGCTATTCTATTGATTCTATTAGAATCAAACAGAAAGTTTGATTCTAGATTCAAATAGATTTGAATCTATTTATTGAATAGTAAAAAAGTCTTTTCTAAAATGACATCTTGCATATGACTCATAGAAATAGTAGATAGACTAGCTAGAATCAATAGATTAGAATTCTAGAACCATATGCAAGACGTCACATACGAACTAGTGCTATTCTATTGATTCTATTAGAATCAAACAGAAAGTTTGATTCTAGATTCAAATAGATTTGAATCTATTTATTGAATAGTGAAAAAGTCTTTTCTAAAATGACGTCTTGCATATGACTCATAGAAATAGTAGATAGACTAGCTAGAATCAAACTTTCACTGTTCTATCTACTATTGATTCTAGCTGGTCTAGAATCAATAGATTAGAATTCTAGAACCATATGCAAGACGTCACATACGAACTAGTGCTATTCTATTGATTCTATTAGAATCAAACAGAAAGCTTGATTCAAGATTCAAATAGATTTGAATCTATTTATTGAATAGTGAAAAAGTCTTTTCTAAAATGACGTCTTGCATATGACTCATAGAAATAGTAGATAAACTAGCTAGAATCAAACTTTCACTGTTCTATCTACTATTGATTCTAGCTGGTCTAGAATCAATAGATTAGAATTCTAGAACCATATGCAAGACGTCACATACGAACTAGTGCTACTCTATTGATTCTATTAGAATCAAACAGAAACTTTGATTCTAGATTCAAATAGATTTGAATCTATTTATTGAATAGTGAAAAAGTCTTTTCTAAAATGACGTCTTGCATATGACTCATAGAAATAGTAGATAGACTAGCTAGAATCAATAGATTAGAATTCTAGAACCATATGCAAGACGTCACATACGAACTAGTGCTATTCTATTGATTCTATTAGAATCAAACAGAAAGTTTGATTCTAGATTCAAATAGATTTGAATCTATTTATTGAATAGTGAAAAAGTCTTTTCTAAAATGACGTCTTGGATATGACTCATAGAAATAGTAGATAGACTAGCTAGAATCAAACTTTCACTGTTCTATCTACTATTGATTCTAGCTGGTCTAGAATCAATAGATTAGAATTCTAGAACCATATGCAAGACGTCACATACGAACTAGTGCTATTCTATTGATTCTATTAGAATCAAACAGAAAGTTTGATTCTAGATTCAAATAGATTTGAATCTATTTATTGAATAGTGAAAAAGTCTTTTCTAAAATGACGTCTTGCATATGACTCATAGAAATAGTAGATAGACTAGCTAGAATCAAACTTTCACTGTTCTATCTACTATTGATTCTTGCTGGTCTAGAATCAATAGATTAGAATTGTAGAACCATATGCAAGACGTCACATACGAACTAGTGCTATTCTATTGATTCTACTAGAATCAAACAGAAAGTTTGATTCTAGATTCAAATAGATTTGAATCTATTTATTGAATAGTGAAAAAGTCTTTTCTAAAATGACGTCTTGCATATGACTCATAGAAATAGTAGATAGACTAGCTAGGATCAATAGATTAGAATTCTAGAACCATATGCAAGACGTCACATACGAACTAGTGCTATTCTTTTGATTCTATTAGAATCAAACAGAAAGTTTGATTCTAGATTCAAATAGATTTGAATCTATTTATTGAATAGTGAAAAAGTCTTTTCTAAAATGACGTCTTGCATATGACTCATAGAAATAGTAGATAGACTAGCTAGAATCAAACTTTCACTGTTCTATCTACTATTGATTCTAGCTGGTCTAGAATCAATAGATTAGAATTCTAGAACCATATGCAAGACGTCACATACGAACTAGTGCTATTCTATTGATTCTATTAGAATCAAACAGAAAGTTTGATTCTAGATTCAAATAGATTTGAATCTATTTATTGAATAGTGAAAAAGTCTTTTCTAAAATGACGTCTTGCACATGACTCATAGAAATAGTGGATAGACTAGCTAGAATCAAACTTTCACTGTTCTATCTACTATTGATTCTAGCTGGTCTAGAATCAATAGATTAGAATTCTAGAACCATATGCAAGACGTCACATACGAACTAGTGCTATTCTATTGATTCTATTAGAATCAAACAGAAAGTTTGATTCTAGATTCAAAGAGATTTGAATCTATTTATTGAATAGTGAAAAAGTCTTTTCTAAAATGACGTCTTGCATATGACTCATAGAATAGTAGATAGACTAGCTAGAATCAATAGATTAGAATTCTAGAACCATATGCAAGACGTCACATACGAACTAGTGCTATTCTATTGATTCTATTAGAATCAAACAGAAAGTTTGATTCTAGATTCAAATAGATTTGAATCTATTTATTGAATAGTGAAAAAGTCTTTTCTAAAATGACGTCTTGCATATGACTCATAGAAATAGTAGATAGACTAGCTAGAATCAATAGATTAGAATTCTAGAACCATATGCAAGACGTCACATACGAACTAGTGCTATTCTTTTGATTCTATTAGAATCAAACAGAAAGTTTGATTCTAGATTCAAATAGATTTGAATCTATTTATTGAATAGTGAAAAAGTCTTTTCTAAAATGACGTCTTGCATATGACTCATAGAAATAGTAGATAGACTAGCTAGAATCAAACTTTCACTGTTCTATCTACTATTGATTCTAGCTGGTCTAGAATCAATAGATTAGAATTCTAGAACCATATGCAAGACGTCACATACGAACTAGTGCTATTCTATTGATTCTATTAGAATCAAACAGAAAGTTTGATTCTAGATTCAAATAGATTTGAATCTATTTATTGAATAGTAAAAAAGTCTTTTCTAAAATGACATCTTGCATATGACTCATAGAAATAGTAGATAGACTAGCTAGAATCAATAGATTAGAATTCTAGAACCATATGCAAGACGTCACATACGAACTAGTGCTATTCTATTGATTCTATTAGAATCAAACAGAAAGTTTGATTCTAGATTCAAATAGATTTGAATCTATTTATTGAATAGTGAAAAAGTCTTTTCTAAAATGACGTCTTGCATATGAATCATAGAAATAGTAGATAGACTAGCTAGAATCAATAGATTAGAATTCTAGTACCATATGCAAGACGTCACATTCGAACTAGTGTTATTCTATTGATTCTATTAGAATCAAACAGAAAGTTTGATTCTAGATTCAAATAGATTTGAATCTATTTATTGAATAGTGAAAAAGTCTTTTCTAAAATGACGTCTTGCATATGACTCATAGAAATAGTAGATAGACTAGCTAGAATCAAACTTTCACTGTTCTATCTACTATTGATTCTAGCTGGTCTAGAATCAATAGATTAGAATTCTAGAACCATATGCAAGACGTCACATACGAACTAGTGCTATTCTATTGATTCTATTAGAATCAAACAGAAAGTTTGATTCTAGATTCAAATAGATTTGAATCTATTTATTGAATAGTGAAAAAGTCTTTTCTAAAGTGACGTCTTGCATATGACTCATAGAAATAGTAGATAGACTAGCTAGAATCAAACTTTCACTGTTCTATCTACTATTGATTCTAGCTGGTCTAGAATCAATAGATTAGAATTCTAGAACCATATGCAGGACGTCACATGCGAACTAGTGCTATTCTATTGATTCTATTAGAATCAAACAGAAAGTTTGATTCTAGATTCAAATAGATTTGAATCTATTTATTGAATAGTGAAAAAGTCTTTTCTAAAATGACGTCTTGCATATGACTCATAAAAATAGTAGATAGACTAGCTAGAATCAATAGATTAGAATTCTAGAACCATATGGAAGACATCACATACGAACTAGTGCTATTCTATTGATTCTATTAGAATCAAACAGAAAGTTTGATTCTAGATTCAAATAGATTTGAATCTATTTATTGAATAGTGAAAAGTCTTTTCTAAAATGACGTCTTGCATATGACTCATAGAAATAGTAGATAGACTAGCTAGAATCAAACTTTCACTGTTCTATCTACTATTGATTCTAGCTGGTCTAGAATCAATAGATTAGAATTCTAGAACCATAATCAAGACGTCACATACGAACTGGTGCTATTCTATTGATTCTATTAGAATCAAACAGAAAGTTTTATTCTAGATTCAAATAGATTTGAATCTATTTATTGAATAGTGAAAAAGTCTTTTCTAAAATGACGTCTTGCATATGACTCATAGAAATAGTAGATAGAATAGCTAGAATCAATAGATTAGAATTCTAGAACCATATGCAAGACGTCAAATACGAACTAGTGCTATTCTATTGATTCTATTAGAATCAAACAGAAAGTTTGATTCTAGATTCAAATAGATTTGAATCTATTTATTGAATAGTGAAAAAGTCTTTTCTAAAATGACGTCTTGCATATGACTCATAGAAATAGTAGATAGACTAGCTAGAATCAATAGATTAGAATTCTAGAACCATATGCAAGACGTCACATACGAAATAGTGCTATTCTATTGATTCTATTAGAATCAAACAGAAAGTTTGATTCTAGATTCAAATAGATTTGAATCTATTTATTAAATAGTGAAAAAGTCTTTTCTAAAATGACGTCTTGCATATGACTCATACAAATAGTAGATAGACTAGCTAGAATCAAACTTTCACTGTTCTATCTACTATTGATTTTAGCTGGTCTAGAATCAATAGATTAGAATTCTAGAACCATGTGCAAGACGTCACTTACGAACTAGTGCTATTCTATTGATTCTATTAGAATCAAACAGAAAGTTTGATTCTAGATTCAAATAGATTTGAATCTATTTATTGAATAGTGAAAAAGTCTTTTCTAAAATGACGTCTTGCATATGACTCATAGAAATAGTAGATAGACTAGCTAGAATCAATAGATTAGAATTCTAGAACCATATGCAAGACGTCACATACGAAATAGTGCTATTCTATTGATTCTATTAGAATCAAACAGAAAGTTTGATTCTAGATTCAAATAGATTTGAATCTATTTATTAAATAGTGAAAAAGTCTTTTCTAAAATGACGTCTTGCATATGACTCATAGAAATAGTAGATAGACTAGCTAGAATCAATAGATTAGAATTCTAGAACCATATGCAAGACGTCACATACGAAATAGTGCTATTCTATTGATTCTATTAGAATCAAACAGAAAGCTTGATTCTAGATTCAAATAGATTTGAATCTATTTATTGAATAGATTCAAATAGATTTGAATCTATTTATTGAATAGTGAAAAAGTCTTTTCTAAAATGACGTCTTGCATATGACTCATAGAAATAGTAGATAGACTAGCTAGAATCAATAGATTAGAATTCTAGAACCATATGCAAGACGTCACATACGAACTAGTGCTATTCTATTGATTCTATTAGAATCAAACAGAAAGTTTGATTCTAGATTCAAATAGATCTGAATCTATTTATTGAATAGTGAAAAAGTCTTTTCTAAAATGACGTCTTGCATATGACTCATAGAAATAGTAGATAGACTAGCTAGTATCAAACTTTCACTGTTCTGTCTACTATTGATTCTAGCTGGTCTAGAATCAATAGATTAGAATTCTAGAACCATATGCAAGACGTCACATGCGAACTAGTGCTATTCTATTGATTCTATTAGAATCAAACAGAAAGTTTGATTCTAGATTCAAATAGATTTGAATCTATTTATTGAATAGTGAAAAAGTCTTTTCTAAAATGACGTCTTGCATATGACTCATAGAAATAGTAGATAGACTAGCTAGAATCAATAGATTAGAATTCTAGAACCATATGCAAGACGTCACATTCGAACTAGTGCTATTCTATTGATTCTATTAGAATCAAACAGAAAGTTTGATTCTAGATTCAAATAGATTTGAATCTATTTATTGAATAGTGAAAAAGTCTTTTCTAAAATGACGTCTTGCATATGACTCATAGAAATAGTAGATAGACTAGCTAGAATCAATAGATTAGAATTCTAGAACCATATGCAAGACGTCACATACGAAATAGTGCTATTCTATTGATTCTATTAGAATCAAACAGAAAGTTTGATTCTAGATTCAAATAGATTTGAATCTATTTATTAAATAGTGAAAAAGTCTTTTCTAAAATGACGTCTTGCATATGACTCATACAAATAGTAGATAGACTAGCTAGAATCAAACTTTCACTGTTCTATCTACTATTGATTTTAGCTGGTCTAGAATCAATAGATTAGAATTCTAGAACCATGTGCAAGACGTCACTTACGAACTAGTGCTATTCTATTGATTCTATTAGAATCAAACAGAAAGTTTGATTCTAGATTCAAATAGATTTGAATCTATTTATTGAATAGTGAAAAAGTCTTTTCTAAAATGACGTCTTGCATATGACTCATAGAAATAGTAGATAGACTAGCTAGAATCAATAGATTAGAATTCTAGAACCATATGCAAGACGTCACATACGAAATAGTGCTATTCTATTGATTCTATTAGAATCAAACAGAAAGTTTGATTCTAGATTCAAATAGATTTGAATCTATTTATTAAATAGTGAAAAAGTCTTTTCTAAAATGACGTCTTGCATATGACTCATAGAAATAGTAGATAGACTAGCTAGAATCAATAGATTAGAATTCTAGAACCATATGCAAGACGTCACATACGAAATAGTGCTATTCTATTGATTCTATTAGAATCAAACAGAAAGCTTGATTCTAGATTCAAATAGATTTGAATCTATTTATTGAATAGATTCAAATAGATTTGAATCTATTTATTGAATAGTGAAAAAGTCTTTTCTAAAATAACGTCTTGCATATGACTCATAGAAATAGTAGATAGACTAGCTAGAATCAATAGATTAGAATTCTAGAACCATATGCAAGACGTCACATACGAACTAGTGCTATTCTATTGATTCTATTAGAATCAAACAGAAAGTTTGATTCTAGATTCAAATAGATTTGAATCTATTTATTGAATAGTGAAAAAGTCTTTTCTAAAATGACGTCTTGCATATGACTCATAGAAATAGTAGATAGACTAGCTAGTATCAAACTTTCACTGTTCTATCTACTATTGATTCTAGCTGGTCTAGAATCAATAGATTAGAATTCTAGAACCATATGCAAGACGTCACATGCGAACTAGTGCTATTCTATTGATTCTATTAGAATCAAACAGAAAGTTTGATTCTAGATTCAAATAGATTTGAATCTATTTATTGAATAGTGAAAAAGTCTTTTCTAAAATGACGTCTTGCATACGACTCATAGAAATAGTAGATAGATTAGCTAGAATCAATAGATTAGAATTCTAGAACCATATGCAAGACGTCACATTCGAACTAGTGCTATTCTATTGATTCTATTAGAATCAAACAGAAAGTTTGATTCTAGATTCAAATAGATTTGAATCTATTTATTGAATAGTGAAAAAGTCTTTTCTAAAATGACGTCTTGCATATGACTCATAGAAATAGTAGATAGACTAGCTAGAATCAAACTTTCACTGCTCTATCTACTATTGATTCTAGCTGGTCTAGAATCAATAGATTAGAATTCTAGAACCATATGCAAGACGTCACATACGAACTAGTGCTATTCTATTGATTCTATTAGAATCAAACAGAAAGTTTGATTCTAGATTCAAATAGATTTGAATCTATTTATTGAATAGTGAAAAAGTCTTTTCTAAAGTGACGTCTTGCATATGACTCATAGAAATAGTAGATAGACTAGCTAGAATCAAACTTTCACTGTTCTATCTACTATTGATTCTAGCTGGTCTAGAATCAATAGATTAGAATTCTAGAACCATATGCAAGACGTCACATACGAACTAGTGCTATTCTATTGATTCTTTTAGAATCAAACAGAAAGTTTGATTCTAGATTCAAATAGATTTGAATCTATTTATTGAATAGTGAAAAAGTCTTTTCTAAAATGACGTCTTGCATACGACTCATAGAAATAGTAGATAGACTAGCTAGAATCAATAGATTAGAATTCTAGAACCATATGCAAGACGTCACATACGAAATAGTGCTATTCTATTGATTCTATTAGAATCAAACAGAAAGTTTGATTCTAGATTCAAATAGATTTGAATCTATTTATTAAATAGTGAAAAAGTCTTTTCTAAAATGACGTCTTGCATATGACTCATACAAATAGTAGATAGACTAGCTAGAATCAAACTTTCACTGTTCTATCTACTATTGATTTTAGCTGGTCTAGAATCAATAGATTAGAATTCTAGAACCATATGCAAGACGTCACATACGAACTAGTGCTATTCTATTGATTCTATTAGAATCAAACAGAAAGTTTTATTCTAGATTCAAATAGATTTGAATCTATTTATTGAATAGTGAAAAAGTCTTTTCTAAAATGACGTCTTGCATATGACTCATAGAAATAGTAGATAGACTAGCTAGAATCAAACTTTCACTGTTCTGTCTACTATTGATTCTAGCTGGTCTAGAATCAATAGATTAGAATTCTAGAACCATATGCAAGACGTCACATACGAACTAGTGCTATTCTATTGATTCTATTAGAATCAAACAGAAAGTTTGATTCTAGATTCAAATAGATTTGAATCTATTTATTGAATAGTGAAAAAGTCTTTTCTAAAATGACGTCTTGCATACGACTCATAGAAATAGTAGATAGACTAGCTAGAATCAATAGATTAGAATTCTAGAACCATATGCAAGACGTCACATTCGAACTAGTGTTATTCTATTGATTCTATTAGAATCAAACAGAAAGTTTGATTCTAGATTCAAATAGATTTGAATCTATTTATTGAATAGTGAAAAAGTCTTTTCTAAAATGACGTCTTGCATATGACTCATAGAAATAGTAGATAGACTAGCTAGAATCAAACTTTTACTGTTCTGTCTACTATTGATTCTAGCTGGTCTAGAATCAATAGATTAGAATTCTAGAACCATATGCAAGACGTCACATGCGAACTAGTGCTATTCTATTGATTCTATTAGAATCAAACAGAAAGTTTGATTCTAGATTCAAATAGATTTGAATCTATTTATTGAATAGTGAAAAAGTCTTTTCTAAAATGACGTCTTGCATACGACTCATAGAAATAGTAGATAGATTAGCTAGAATCAATAGATTAGAATTCTAGAACCATATGCAAGACGTCATATTCGAACTAGTGCTATTCTATTGATTCTATTAGAATCAAACAGAAAGTTTGATTCTAGATTCAAATAGATTTGAATCTATTTATTGAATAGTGAAAAAGTCTTTTCTAAAATGACGTCTTGCATATGACTCATAGAAATAGTAGATAGACTAGCTAGAATCAAACTTTCACTGCTCTATCTACTATTGATTCTAGCTGGTCTAGAATCAATAGATTAGAATTCTAGAACCATATGCAAGACGTCACATACGAACTAGTGCTATTCTATTGATTCTATTAGAATCAAACAGAAAGTTTGATTCTAGATTCAAATAGATTTGAATCTATTTATTGAATAGTGAAAAAGTCTTTTCTAAAGTGACGTCTTGCATATGACTCATAGAAATAGTAGATAGACTAGCTAGAATCAAACTTTCACTGTTCTATCTACTATTGATTCTAGCTGGTCTAGAATCAATAGATTAGAATTCTAGAACCATATGCAAGACGTCACATACGAACTAGTGCTATTCTATTGATTCTTTTAGAATCAAACAGAAAGTTTGATTCTAGATTCAAATAGATTTGAATCTATTTATTGAATAGTGAAAAAGTCTTTTCTAAAATGACGTCTTGCATACGACTCATAGAAATAGTAGATAGACTAGCTAGAATCAATAGATTAGAATTCTAGAACCATATGCAAGACGTCACATACGAAATAGTGCTATTCTATTGATTCTATTAGAATCAAACAGAAAGTTTGATTCTAGATTCAAATAGATTTGAATCTATTTATTAAATAGTGAAAAAGTCTTTTCTAAAATGACGTCTTGCATATGACTCATACAAATAGTAGATAGACTAGCTAGAATCAAACTTTCACTGTTCTATCTACTATTGATTTTAGCTGGTCTAGAATCAATAGATTAGAATTCTAGAACCATATGCAAGACGTCACATACGAACTAGTGCTATTCTATTGATTCTATTAGAATCAAACAGAAAGTTTTATTCTAGATTCAAATAGATTTGAATCTATTTATTGAATAGTGAAAAAGTCTTTTCTAAAATGACGTCTTGCATATGACTCATAGAAATAGTAGATAGACTAGCTAGAATCAAACTTTCACTGTTCTGTCTACTATTGATTCTAGCTGGTCTAGAATCAATAGATTAGAATTCTAGAACCATATGCAAGACGTCACATACGAACTAGTGCTATTCTATTGATTCTATTAGAATCAAACAGAAAGTTTGATTCTAGATTCAAATAGATTTGAATCTATTTATTGAATAGTGAAAAAGTCTTTTCTAAAATGACGTCTTGCATACGACTCATAGAAATAGTAGATAGACTAGCTAGAATCAATAGATTAGAATTCTAGAACCATATGCAAGACGTCACATTCGAACTAGTGTTATTCTATTGATTCTATTAGAATCAAACAGAAAGTTTGATTCTAGATTCAAATAGATTTGAATCTATTTATTGAATAGTGAAAAAGTCTTTTCTAAAATGACGTCTTGCATATGACTCATAGAAATAGTAGATAGACTAGCTAGAATCAAACTTTCACTGTTCTATCTACTATTGATTCTAGCTGGTCTAGAATCAATAGATTAGAATTCTAGAACCATATGCAAGACGTCACATACGAACTAGTGCTATTCTATTGATTCTATTAGAATCAAACAGAAAGTTTGATTCTAGATTCAAATAGATTTGAATCTATTTATTGAATAGTGAAAAAGTCTTTTCTAAAGTGACGTCTTGTATATGACTCATAGAAATAGTAGATAGACTAGCTAGAATCAAACTTTCACTGTTCTATCTACTATTGATTCTAGCTGGTCTAGAATCAATAGATTAGAATTCTAGAACCATATGCAAGACGTCACATACGAACTAGTGCTATTCTATTGATTCTATTAGAATCAAACAGAAAGTTTGATTCTAGATTCAAATAGATTTGAATCTATTTATTGAATAGTGAAAAAGTCTTTTCTAAAATGACGTCTTGCATATGACTCATAGAAATAGTAGATAGACTAGCTAGAATCAATAGATTAGAATTCTAGAACCATATGCAAGACGTCACATACGAAATAGTGCTATTCTATTGATTCTATTAGAATCAAACAGAAAGTTTGATTCTAGATTCAAATAGATTTGAATCTATTTATTAAATAGTGAAAAAGTCTTTTCTAAAATGACGTCTTGCATATGACTCATACAAATAGTAGATAGACTAGCTAGAATCAAACTTTCACTGTTCTATCTACTATTGATTTTAGCTGGTCTAGAATCAATAGATTAGAATTCTAGAACCATGTGCAAGACGTCACTTACGAACTAGTGCTATTCTATTGATTCTATTAGAATCAAACAGAAAGTTTGATTCTAGATTCAAATAGATTTGAATCTATTTATTGAATAGTGAAAAAGTCTTTTCTAAAATGAAGTCTTGCATATGACTCATAGAAATAGTAGATAGACTAGCTAGAATCAATAGATTAGAATTCTAGAACCATATGCAAGACGTCACATACGAACTAGTGCTATTCTTTTGATTCTATTAGAATCAAACAGAAAGTTTGATTCTAGATTCAAATAGATTTGAATCTATTTATTGAATAGTGAAAAAGTCTTTTCTAAAATGACGTCTTGCATATGACTCATAGAAATAGTAGATAGACTAGCTAGAATCAAACTTTCACTGTTCTATCTACTATTGATTCTAGCTGGTCTAGAATCAATAGATTAGAATTCTAGAACCATATGCAAGACTTCACATACGAACTAGTGCTATTCTATTGATTCTATTAGAATCAAACAGAAAGTTTGATTCTAGATTCAAATAGATTTGAATCTATTTTTTGAATAGTAAAAAAGCCTTTTCTAAAATGACATCTTGCATATGACTCATAGAAATAGTAGATAGACTAGCTAGAATCAATAGATTAGAATTCTAGAACCATATGCAAGACGTCACATACGAACTAGTGCTATTCTATTGATTCTATTAGAATCAAACAGAAAGTTTGATTCTAGATTCAAATAGATTTGAATCTATTTATTGAATAGTGAAAAAGTCTTTTCTAAAATGACGTCTTGCATATGACTCATAGAAATAGTAGATAGACTAGCTAGAATCAAACTTTCACTGTTCTATCTACTATTGATTCTAGCTGGTCTAGAATCAATAGATTAGAATTCTAGAACCATATGCAAGACGTCACATACGAACTAGTGCTATTCTATTGATTCTATTAGAATCAAACAGAAAGTTTGATTCTAGATTCAAATAGATTTGAATCTATTTATTGAATAGTGAAAAAGTCTTTTCTAAAATGACGTCTTGCATATGACTCATAGAAATAGTAGATAAACTAGCTAGAATCAAACTTTCACTGTTCTATCTACTATTGATTCTAGCTGGTCTAGAATCAATAGATTAGAATTCTAGAACCATATGCAAGACGTCACATACGAACTAGTGCTACTCTATTGATTCTATTAGAATCAAACAGAAACTTTGATTCTAGATTCAAATAGATTTGAATCTATTTATTGAATAGTGAAAAAGTCTTTTCTAAAATGACGTCTTGCATATGACTCATAGAAATAGTAGATAGACTAGCTAGAATCAATAGATTAGAATTCTAGAACCATATGCAAGACGTCACATACGAACTAGTGCTATTCTATTGATTCTATTAGAATCAAACAGAAAGTTTGATTCTAGATTCAAATAGATTTGAATCTATTTATTGAATAGTGAAAAAGTCTTTTCTAAAATGACGTCTTGGATATGACTCATAGAAATAGTAGATAGACTAGCTAGAATCAAACTTTCACTGTTCTATCTACTATTGATTCTAGCTGGTCTAGAATCAATAGATTAGAATTCTAGAACCATATGCAAGACGTCACATACGAACTAGTGCTATTCTATTGATTCTATTAGAATCAAACAGAAAGTTTGATTCTAGATTCAAATAGATTTGAATCTATTTATTGAATAGTGAAAAAGTCTTTTCTAAAATGACGTCTTGCATATGACTCATAGAAATAGTAGATAGACTAGCTAGAATCAAACTTTCACTGTTCTATCTACTATTGATTCTTGCTGGTCTAGAATCAATAGATTAGAATTGTAGAACCATATGCAAGACGTCACATACGAACTAGTGCTATTCTATTGATTCTATTAGAATCAAACAGAAAGTTTGATTCTAGATTCAAATAGATTTGAATCTATTTATTGAATAGTGAAAAAGTCTTTTCTAAAATGACGTCTTGCATATGACTCATAGAAATAGTAGATAGACTAGCTAGAATCAATAGATTAGAATTCTAGAACCATA
The DNA here is from genome assembly GCF_032884065.1 of Artemia franciscana. Taxonomy (NCBI): domain Eukaryota; kingdom Metazoa; phylum Arthropoda; class Branchiopoda; order Anostraca; family Artemiidae; genus Artemia; species Artemia franciscana. Next base: position 6,333 of record NW_027065497.1, on the reverse strand, counting down.
TGCAAGACGTCACATACGAACTAGTGCTATTCTTTTGATTCTATTAGAATCAAACAGAAAGTTTGATTCTAGATTCAAATAGATTTGAATCTATTTATTGAATAGTGAAAAAGTCTTTTCTAAAATGACGTCTTGCATATGACTCATAGAAATAGTAGATAGACTAGCTAGAATCAAACTTTCACTGTTCTATCTACTATTGATTCTAGCTGGTCTAGAATCAATAGATTAGAATTCTAGAACCATATGCAAGACGTCACATACGAACTAGTGCTATTCTATTGATTCTATTAGAATCAAACAGAAAGTTTGATTCTAGATTAAAATAGATTTGAATCTATTTATTGAATAGTGAAAAAGTCTTTTCTAAAATGACGTCTTGCATATGACTCATAGAAATAGTGGATAGACTAGCTAGAATCAAACTTTCACTGTTCTATCTACTATTGATTCTAGCTGGTCTAGAATCAATAGATTAGAATTCTAGAACCATATGCAAGACGTCACATACGAACTAGTGCTATTCTATTGATTCTATTAGAATCAAACAGAAAGTTTGATTCTAGATTCAAAGAGATTTGAATCTATTTATTGAATAGTGAAAAAGTCTTTTCTAAAATGACGTCTTGCATATGACTCATAGAATAGTAGATAGACTAGCTAGAATCAATAGATTAGAATTCTAAAACCATATGCAAGACGTCACATACGAACTAGTGCTATTCTATTGATTCTATTAGAATCAAACAGAAAGTTTGATTCTAGATTCAAATAGATTTGAATCTATTTATTGAATAGTGAAAAAGTCTTTTCTAAAATGACGTCTTGCATATGACTCATAGAAATAGTAGATAGACTAGCTAGAATCAATAGATTAGAATTCTAGAACCATATGCAAGACGTCACATACGAACTAGTGCTATTCTTTTGATTCTATTAGAATCAAACAGAAAGTTTGATTCTAGATTCAAATAGATTTGAATCTATTTATTGAATAGTGAAAAAGTCTTTTCTAAAATGACGTCTTGCATATGACTCATAGAAATAGTAGATAGACTAGCTAGAATCAAACTTTCACTGTTCTATCTACTATTGATTCTAGCTGGTCTGGAATCAATAGATTAGAATTCTAGAACCATATGCAAGACGTCACATACGAACTAGTGCTATTCTATTGATTCTATTAGAATCAAACAGAAAGTTTGATTCTAGATTCAAATAAATTTGAATCTATTTATTGAATAGTGAAAAAGTCTTTTCTAAAATGACATCTTGCATATGACTCATAGAAATAGTAGATAGACTAGCTAGAATCAATAGATTAGAATTCTAGAACCATATGCAAGACGTCACATACGAACTAGTGCTATTCTATTGATTCTATTAGAATCAAACAGAAAGTTTGATTCTAGATTCAAATAGATTTGAATCTATTTATTGAATAGTGAAAAAGTCTTTTCTAAAATGAAGTCTTGCATATGACTCATAGAAATAGTAGATAGACTAGCTAGAATCAATAGATTAGAATTCTAGAACCATATGCAAGACGTCACATACGAACTAGTGCTATTCTTTTGATTCTATTAGAATCAAACAGAAAGTTTGATTCTAGATTCAAATAGATTTGAATCTATTTATTGAATAGTGAAAAAGTCTTTTCTAAAATGACGTCTTGCATATGACTCATAGAAATAGTAGATAGACTAGCTAGAATCAAACTTTCACTGTTCTATCTACTATTGATTCTAGCTGGTCTAGAATCAATAGATTAGAATTCTAGAACCATATGCAAGACGTCACATACGAACTAGTGCTATTCTATTGATTCTATTAGAATCAAACAGAAAGTTTGATTCTAGATTCAAATAGATTTGAATCTATTTATTGAATAGTAAAAAAGTCTTTTCTAAAATGACATCTTGCATATGACTCACAGAAATAGTAGATAGACTAGCTAGAATCAATAGATTAGAATTCTAGAACCATATGCAAGACGTCACATACGAACTAGTGCTATTCTATTGATTCTATTAGAATCAAACAGAAAGTTTGATTCTAGATTCAAATAGATTTGAATCTATTTATTGAATAGTGAAAAAGTCTTTTCTAAAATGACGTCTTGCATATGACTCATAGAAATAGTAGATAGACTAGCTAGAATCAAACTTTCACTGTTCTATCTACTATTGATTCTAGCTGGTCTAGAATCAATAGATTAGAATTCTAGAACCATATGCAAGACGTCACATACGAACTAGTGCTATTCTATTGATTCTATTAGAATCAAACAGAAAGCTTGATTCTAGATTCAAATAGATTTGAATCTATTTATTGAATAGTGAAAAAGTCTTTTCTAAAATGACGTCTTGCATATGACTCATAGAAATAGTAGATAGACTAGCTAGAATCAAACTTTCACTGTTCTATCTACTATTGATTCTAGCTGGTCTAGAATCAATAGATTAGAATTCTAGAACCATATGCAAGACGTCACATACGAACTAGTGCTATTCTATTGATTCTATTAGAATCAAACAGAAAGTTTGATTCTAGATTCAAATAGATTTGAATCTATTTATTGAATAGTGAAAAAGTCTTTTCTAAAATGACGTCTTGCATATGACTCATAGAAATAGTAGATAGACTAGCTAGAATCAAACTTTCACTGTTCTATCTACTATTGATTCTTGCTGGTCTAGAATCAATAGATTAGAATTGTAGAACCATATGCAAGACGTCACATACGAACTAGTGCTATTCTATTGATTCTACTAGAATCAAACAGAAAGTTTGATTCTAGATTCAAATAGATTTGAATCTATTTATTGAATAGTGAAAAAGTCTTTTCTAAAATGATGTCTTGCATATGACTCATAGAAATAGTAGATAGACTAGCTAGAATCAATAGATTAGAATTCTAGAACCATATGCAAGACGTCACATACGAACTAGTGCTATTCTTTTGATTCTATTAGAATCAAACAGAAAGTTTGATTCTAGATTCAAATAGATTTGAATCTATTTATTGAATAGTGAAAAAGTCTTTTCTAAAATGACGTCTTGCATATGACTCATAGAAATAGTAGATAGACTAGCTAGAATCAAACTTTCACTGTTCTATCTACTATTGATTCTAGCTGGTCTAGAATCAATAGATTAGAATTCTAGAACCATATGCAAGACGTCACATACGAACTAGTGCTATTCTATTGATTCTATTAGAATCAAACAGAAAGTTTGATTGTAGATTCAAATAGATTTGAATCTATTTATTGAATAGTGAAAAAGTCTTTTCTAAAATGACATCTTGCATATGACTCATAGAAATAGTAGATAGACTAGCTAGAATCAAACTTTCACTGTTCTATCTACTATTGATTCTAGCTGGTCTAGAATCAATAGATTAGAATTCTAGAACCATATGCAAGACGTCACATACGAACTAGTGCTATTCTATTGATTCTATTAGAATCAAACAGAAAGTTTGATTCTAGATTCAAATAGATTTGAATCTATTTATTGAATAGTGAAAAAGTCTTTTCTAAAATGACGTCTTGCATATGACTCATAGAAATAGTAGATAGACTAGCTAGAATCAATAGATTAGAATTCTAGAACCATATGCAAGACGTCACATACGAACTAGTGCTATTCTATTGATTCTATTAGAATCAAACAGAAAGTTTGATTCTAGATTCAAATAGATTTGAATCTATTTATTGAATAGTGAAAAAGTCTTTTCTAAAATGACGTCTTGCATATGACTCATAGAAATAGTGGATAGACTAGCTAGAATCAAACTTTCACTGTTCTATCTACTATTGATTCTAGCTGGTCTAGAATCAATAGATTAGAATTCTAGAACCATATGCAAGACGTCACATACGAACTAGTGCTATTCTATTGATTCTATTAGAATCAAACAGAAAGTTTGATTCTAGATTCAAAGAGATTTGAATCTATTTATTGAATAGTGAAAAAGTCTTTTCTAAAATGACGTCTTTCATATGACTCATAGAATAGTAGATAGACTAGCTAGAATCAATAGATTAGAATTCTAAAACCATATGCAAGACGTCACATACGAACTAGTGCTATTCTATTGATTCTATTAGAATCAAACAGAAAGTTTGATTCTAGATTCAAATAGATTTGAATCTATTTATTGAATTGTGAAAAAGTCTTTTCTAAAATGACGTCTTGCATATGACTCATAGAAATAGTAGATAGACTAGCTAGAATCAAACTTTCACTGTTCTATCTACTATTGATTCTTGCTGGTCTAGAATCAATAGATTAGAATTCTAGAACCATATGCAAGACGTCACATACGAACTAGTGCTATTCTATTGATTCTATTAGAATCAAACAGAAAGTTTGATTCTAGATTCAAATAGATTTGAATCTATTTATTGAATAGTGAAAAAGTCTTTTCTAAAATGACGTCTTGCATATGACTCATAGAAATAGTAGATAGACTAGCTAGAATCAATAGATTAGAATTCTAGAACCATATTCAAGACGTCACATACGAACTAGTGCTATTCTTTTGATTCTATTAGAATCAAACAGAAAGTTTGATTCTAGATTCAAATAGATTTGAATCTATTTATTGAATAGTGAAAAAGTCTTTTCTAAAATGACGTCTTGCATATGACTCATAGAAATAGTAGATAGACTAGCTAGAATCAAACTTTCACTGTTCTATCTACTATTGATTCTAGCTGGTCTAGAATCAATAGATTAGAATTCTAGAACCATATGCAAGACGTCACATACGAACTAGTGCTATTCTATTGATTCTATTAGAATCAAACAGAAAGTTTGATTCTAGATTCAAATAAATTTGAATCTATTTATTGAATAGTGAAAAAGTCTTTTCTAAAATGACATCTTGCATATGACTCATAGAAATAGTAGATAGACTAGCTAGAATCAATAGATTAGAATTCTAGAACCATATGCAAGACGTCACATACGAACTAGTGCTATTCTATTGATTCTATTAGAATCAAACAGAAAGTTTGATTCTAGATTCAAATAGATTTGAATCTATTTATTGAATAGTGAAAAAGTCTTTTCTAAAATGACGTCTTGCATATGACTCATAGAAATAGTAGATAGACTAGCTAGAATCAAACTTTCACTGTTCTATCTACTATTGATTCTAGCTGGTCTAGAATCAATAGATTAGAATTCTAGAACCATATGCAAGACGTCACATACGAACTAGTGCTATTCTATTGATTCTATTAGAATCAAACAGAAAGTTTGATTCTAGATTCAAATAGATTTGAATCTATTTATTGAATAGTGAAAAAGTCTTTTCTAAAATGACGTCTTGCATATGACTCATAGAAATAGTAGATAGACTATCTAGAATCAAACTTTCACTGTTCTATCTACTATTGATTCTAGCTGGTCTAGAATCAATAGATTAGAATTCTAGAACCATATGCAAGACATCACATACGAACTAGTGCTATTCTATTGATTCTATTAGAATCAAACAGAAAGTTTGATTCTAGATCCAAATAGATTTGAATCTATTTATTGAATAGTGAAAAAGTCTTTTCTAAAATGACGTCTTGCATATGACTCATAGAAATAGTAGATAGACTAGCTAGAATCAATAGATTAGAATTCTAGAACCATATGCAAGACGTCACATACAAACTAGTGCTATTCTATTGATTCTATTAGAATCAAACAGAAAGTTTGATTCTAGATTCAAATAGATTTGAATCTATTTATTGAATAGTGAAAAAGTCTTTTCTAAAATGACGTCTTGCATATGACTCATAGAAATAGTAGATAGACTAGCTAGAATCAATAGATTAGAATTCTAGAACCATATGCAAGACGTCACATACGAACTAGTGCTATTCTATTGATTCTATTAGAATCAAACAGAAAGTTTGATTCTAGATTCAAATAGATTTGAATCTATTTATTGAATAGTGAAAAAGTCTTTTCTACAATGACGTCTTGCATATGACTCATAGAAATAGTAGATAGACTAGCTAGAATCAATAGATTAGAATTCTAGAACCATATGCAAGACGTCATATACGAACTAGTGCTCTTCTATTGATTCTATTAAAATCAAACAGAAAGTTTGATTCTAGATTCAAATAGATTTGAATCTATTTATTGAATAGTGAAAAAGTCTTTTCTAAAATGACGTCTTGCATATGACTCATAGAAATAGTAGATAGACTAGCTAGAATCAAACTTTCACTGTTCTATCTACTATTGATTCTAGCTGGTCTAGAATCAATAGATTAGAATTCTAGAACCATATTCAAGACGTCACATAAGAACTAGTGCTAT